>NC_134490.1:77011369-77121369 GCF_040206685.1 Ascaphus truei | reverse complement strand
TATATGTAGACATTACTTGGTTTATGATCAATTTACCATTTTTTATCCATTTCATCTTCATTTAGATATTAGATCATTATGTTTTCTGTTGTATTTATTTTCCCTTTTATGATCCCAACATTTCATTTATTTCACTATTAGATTCTAGTTGGGACAAATATTTGCAGCACCCAATAGTGTCAAACATCGTAATAAAATTTGTATTACCACTGAGATCACATTTGATCTTTGATTTTAAGTGTACTCCATACCATAGTAATCTCATTATTGAGTTTTTTTGCCATATAATTTTAATGTCTTTTTATATGTATCTAATTAAAATTAGCAAATATCTGTTTTTAAGGCCCAACATTATGTCCTTTATAGTAATTGTGTTCTAATTATATTGTATTAATTAATATTGATCATCCCTATATGTACACTTGTTTAACCAATTCACTTTATTAAGAGTTGCTAACTCTTGTATTTTCACAAACCGTTAAATTGCACAGTTGATCCTTTATTGCAGAGGTGCGCAAACTTCCTGCGCTGTGCTTCCCCAGTCTGCTCTCCTATTCAGTCGCGCCCCCGCTTACCTCCAATGAAGCGTCAAATGACGCTGCGGGGACATGTGACGTCACGTCTCCATGATAACGGGCGGCATTTGACGTCACGTTGACTGAAGCCAGTAAGTAAATTTACAGAGGCCTCTGTAACCGCCGCTCCCCCCCAATAGTCTCGCGCCCCCCAGTTTGCACACCACTGCTTTATTGTATTGCCACAAATTTGCATTAATTCAATAAGGAATATATATATATATATATATATATATATATATATATATATATATATATATATATATATATATATATATATATATATATATAAATGGTTATTGAGGCAAAAAGTGACAGTGTGTGCTCATTTGCATTTCCCAGAATCCCTTGCTGCAGTGGAAGTGCGGGGTTGCAGACCTGCCTAAGACATGCAGATGAGCATACAGTTATATTTGCACATATATATATATATATATATATATATATATATATATATATATATATATGTGTGTGTGTGTGTGTGTGTGTGTGTGTGTGTGTGTGTGTCTGTGTAACGCAAGATCCTGAACACGGGAGCCTGAACTACAGCTTTAAGACGGTCATGTTTGGTCTCGTTACGTCCGCCATGAACGCCTGAATCTATTAATGTAGCTCACGTGTGGGTAAGTATTACAGAAGTGAAGTTATGGATGCGGGTATATCCTGAGGCACAGGTCTTTGGAAGGAATTTTTTCCCTCTGTCGTAAAACCGTCAATCTCACAGCTGATTTACGACATGGGGTGGGGTTTATGTGGTTTACATGGGAAGAAATATTTAAGTCTGAGCAAATATGATGGAAATCAGATCTCAGGTGTGTATTTGGGACCAAATACATGAGACCTCATCTTCTGTACCAGTGACCTCTCTGGGAGAAAACCCATAACATTTGGGTAGTTTACTGTATAGGGATTTCTATTTAATGTTTTATCCATTTATTTTAAGAAGCTGTTTTGCATTTATTTGTAACTAGGTTTCTTGCAATCCTTGTAATTCCCCTGCAGGGAGCTGAGGGGGAAATACAGGGGGGAGGGGGGCATGACGTCACCAGGCAGGTTCAACTTCACTGGCTGAACCGCCGGGGGCGTGGACTAGCGCTCGGTTGCGACTCCTGATCTCAATTCGAGAGCAGGAGTCATTGTTGGCGCAGTGCGGCGTCCCCCCTCGCAGCGGGCCGGCCACATTGAGGGGTGGCTCTTAAGGTAATAAAGGGAAAGATATTAATATGTTACTCAAAATTTAGGATTAAGGCGGTCATGTTTGGTCTCGTTAAGTCCGCCATGAGCGCCTGAATCTATTAATGTAGCTCACGTGTGGGTAAGTATTACAGAAGTGAAGTTATGGATGCGGGTATATCCTCAAGCACAGATTCAAACGTCTTTTGAAAGAGTTTTTTTTCCTCTGTTGTAAAACCGTCAATCTCACAGCTGATTTTCGAAAGGGGGTGGGTTTATGTGGTTCACATGGCAAAAAAATAATATTTAACTCTTAGCAAAGATTATGAAAAACAATTCTCAGAGGTATATTTGGGAACAAATACATGAGATCACATCTTCTGTACCGGTGACCTCTGGGATAAAACCTATAACATTTGAGTAATGTACTGTATAGGGATTCCAATTTGATATTTTATCCATTTATTTTAAGAAGCTGTTCTGCATTTATTTGTAACTATGTTTCTTGTAATCCTTTTTTCTGTAACCCAAGCACTGTATTTTTATATAGTATTTCCTCGATACTAAGACGCACCTTTTAACCCATTTTCACAGGTCTGATTTTTTTAGTGCCTGTCTCTCTCTCTCTCTCCCTCCCTGTCTCCCCATTCTGTGCCTGTCTCTCTCTCCCCATTCTGTGCCTGTCTCTCTCTCCCCATTCTGTGCCCGTCTCTCTCCCATTCTGTGCCCGTCTCTCTCCCATTCTGTGCCCGTCTCTCTCCCATTCTGTGCCCGTCTCTCTCTCCCATTCTGTGCCTGTCTCTCTCCCCATTCTGTGCCCGTCTCTCTCTCCCCCCATTCTGTGCCCGTCTCTCACTCACTCCCCATTCTGTGCCCGTCTCTCTCTCTCTCCCCATTCTGTGCCCGTCTCTCTCTCTCCCCATTCTCTCCCCATTCTGTGCCCGTCTCTCTCTCTCTCCCCATCCCCCCCCCATTTTGTGCCTGTCTCTCTCATTCCCCATTCTGTGCCCGTCTCTCTCTCACTCCCCATTCTGTGCCCGTCTCTCTCTCTCTCCCCATTCTGTGCCCGTCTCTCTCTCTCCCCATTCTGTGCCCGTCTCTCTCCCCATTCTGTGCCCGTCTCTCTCTCTCTCCCCATTCTGTGCCCGTCTCTCTCTCTCCCCATTCTGTGCCCGTCTCTCTCTCTGCCCATTCTGTGCCCGTCTCTCTCCCCATTCTGTGCCCGTCTCTCTCTCTCTCCCCATTCTGTGCCCGTCTCTCTCTCTCTCCCCATTCTGTGCCCGCCTCTCTCTCCCCATTCTGTGCCCGTCTCTCTCTCTCTCTCCCCATTCTGTGCCCGTCTCTCTGTCTCTCCCCATTCTGTGCCCGTCTCTCTCTCTCTCCCCATTCTGTGCCCGTCTCTCTCTCTCTCCCCATTCTGTGCCCGTCTCTCTCTCTCTCCCCATTCTGTGCCCGTCTCTCTCTCTCTCCCCATTCTGTGCCCGTCTCTCTCTCTCTCCCCATTCTGTGCCCGTCTCTCTCTCTCTCCCCATTCTGTGCCCGTCTCTCTCTCTCCCCCCATTCTGTGCCCGTCTCTCTCTCCCCATTCTGTGCCCGTCTCTCTCTCCCCATTCTGTGCCCGTCTCTCTCTCCCCATTCTGTGCCCGTCTCTCTCTCCCCATTCTGTGCCTATCTCTCTCTCCCCCCATTCTGTGCCTGTCTCTCTCCACCCATTCTGTGCCTGTCTCTCTCTCCCCCCATTCTGTGCCTGTCTCTCTCTCTCCCCATTCTGTGCCTGTCTCTCTCTCTCCCCATTCTGTGCCTGTCTCTCTCTCTCCCCATTCTGTGCCTGTCTCTCTCTCTCCCCATTCTGTGCCTGTCTCTCTCTCTCCCCATTCTGTGCCTGTCTCTCTCTCTCCCCATTCTGTGCCTGTCTCTCTCCCCATTCTGTGCCTGTCTCTCTCCCCATTCTGTGCCTGTCTCTCTCCCCATTCTGTGCCTGTCTCTCTCCCCATTCTGTGCCTGTCTCTCTCCCCATTCTGTGCCTGTCTCTCTCCCCATTCTGTGCCTGTCTCTCTCCCCATTCTGTGCCTGTCTCTCTCCCCATTCTGTGCCTATCTCTCTCACTCCCCATTCTGTGTCTGCCTCTCTCACTCCCCATTCTGTGTCTGCCTCTCTCTCACTCCCCATTCTGTGTCTGCCTCTCTCTCTCCCCCCATTCTGTGTCTGCCTCTCTCTCTCCCCCCATTCTGTGTCTGCCTCTCTCTCTCCCCCCATTCTGTCTGCCTCTCTCTCCCCCCATTATGTGTCTGCCTCTCTCTCCCCCCATTCTGTGTCTGCCTCTCTCTCCCCCCATTCTGTGTCTGCCTCTCTCTCCCCCCATTCTGTGTCTGCCTCTCTCTCCCCCCATTCTGTGTCTGCCTCTCTCTCCCCCCATTCTGTGTCTGCCTCTCTCTCCCCCCATTCTGTGTCTGCCTCTCTCTCCCCCCATTCTGTGTCTGCCTCTCTCCCCCCATTCTGTGTCTGCCTCTCTCTCTCCCCATTCTGTGTCTGCCTCTCTCTCCCCCCATTCTGTGTCTGCCTCTCTCTCCCCCCATTCTGTGTCTGCCTCTCTCTCCCCCCATTCTGTGTCTGCCTCTCTCTCCCCCCATTCTGTGTCTGCCTCTCTCTCCCCCCATTCTGTGCCTGCCTCTCTCTCCCCCCATTCTGTGTCTGCCTCTCTCTCTCTCCCCCCATTCTGTGTCTGCCTCTCTCTCTCTCCCCCCATTCTGTGTCTGCCTCTCTCTCTCTCTCCCCCCATTCTGTGTCTGCCTCTCTCTCTCCCCCCATTCTGTGTCTGCCTCTCTCTCTCCCCCCATTCTGTGTCTGCCTCTCTCTCTCCCCCCATTCTGTGTCTGCCTCTCTCTCCCTCCATTCTGTGTCTGCCTCTCTCTCTCCCCCCATTATGTGTCTGCCTCTCTCTCTCTCCCCCCATTATGTGTCTGCCTCTCTCTCTCTCCCCCCATTATGTGTCTGCCTCTCTCTCCCCCCATTATGTGTCTGCCTCTCTCTCCCCCCATTATGTGTCTGCCTCTCTCTCCCCCCATTATGTGTCTGCCTCTCTCTCCCCCCATTATGTGTCTGCCTCTCTCTCTCCCCCCATTCTGTGTCTGCCTTTCTCTCTCCCCCCATTCTGTGTCTGCCTCTCTCTCTCCCCCCATTCTGTGTCTGCCTCTCTCTCTCCCCCCATTCTGTGTCTGCCTCTCTCTCTCCCCCCATTCTGTGTCTGCCTCTCTCTCTCCCCCCATTCTGTGTCTGCCTCTCCCTTGTGTAGATAAATGTATGCTATTGTCTGCTAGTTAAAAAAAAGATTCTGCACATTTAATATAGTGGAGTTTTTTCTTAGGATCGATGGCGTCTTAGAATCGAGGAAATAGGGTATATTAAAACATTTAGTAAGTAATGCTTTGAGCTCTGAATGAACTGTTCCACGATCTGGGGAGCGTATTTACGTTTTTGGACACATTTTGCTACAGATTGTGTGTTAAAGTGCATAGTTTTTTCTATAATAAACCGGGACCTGGGTCTCTCGCAAATATTAATTTTACATCTTATTTGCATATCCCAGGTGGTGGCAGTGTATAGATATGATTGCAATTGAGTAAGGGGTTAATATTAACTCAGAGGTACCTTTGCGGAGGAGAAGGGAAGTTGGCTATAGTAGCTGTGTGTGTTAACCCTGGTTGCATACCTAAGTCACGTGCTCACTTGTGTGCTGTTCGTGACGGTAGTATACTGGGTCGGATTTAGGGGAGATATAACTAATTTGAGGGACCTGTGCGGAGGTGAAAAGGGGAAGCGCTTACGAGCGCATTAACCCTTGTACCATATGCAAGTCACGTGCTCATAGGGGTGTTGCACGTGAATTGTTATCGCAACAAATGTATTAATATCATTATCGTGAGGGCTGTTTTGTTATTGTCCTCCTTAGTGGGGAGGGGAGACCCTGGCTGCACAAGCACTTGATGAACAGTGACATCACCCCCTCCTTAAAGCCAACTTAAAAAATAAAAATATAGGCATCACTTTTGGGTAAAAAAAAAAAAAAAAGTAATACCCACGGAGGCCCTTTTAAGCAGGTCACTGGGATTAGTTTACTTTGGTCCTAGGAGGAGGAATGGCAGCCCTATGCAAACAGGTAGTCCTAGTTTTACAACGAATGGTTTATCCAACGCTATGCAATGCATACCTTTGTTAATTTTTACAACGCCAAAACTGCTTATCCAACGTTTTTACGACGCTTTGCAAAGTTGTTTATATGTGTGTGTGTGTGTGTGTGTGTATGTTATGCAACAGGGCCCCGCTTCTCGGCGATCCGCTGATACGGCGGCACTGAGAAAGGGGCCGCCATCTTGGTTTGTAACTAGCGCATGCGCAGAACGGGCGGGTGCGCCCGGCGCGCACGCGCAGACTGCACGCGCAGACCATAGGTTGCATATGCGCAAAACGGCAAAAATGCTGGTTTGCGCATGCGCAGAAGTGAAAATCGCCGGATCCGCTTTCCGGCGATTTTCAGTATACGGCGTGCCTCTGGAACAGAACCCGCCGTATACCAGGGGCCCTGCTGTATTATATATATATATATATATATATATATATATATATATATATATAAAATATATATATATATATATATATATAGAAAGATATAAGAAAAAAAACGCCAAATCCTAGTGCATTACTGTGCAAAAATCGATATATTTAATTCCCAAAAATCTCAATAAAAATGAACTCACAAACATAAAACATTTAAAAGCATTGTATGAGTAATACTCATGCTCCTAGGACCAGGAAACGCTGCTTTGCTGCTGTAGTCCCTCCGTGACTCCACTGGAACAGAATGCTGCCTCCGTTGTTCACTGCCTGCAGGAACTGACGTATCAGGCGCTCCACGATCGTCTCTCACCCGGTACACACCACCAGATGATCTTTAGTTCCCACCGGGGACGGTAGATGCCGCGGACCAGCGGATGACGTCACGGGAATCGTCCAAGATACCGGACCGGTACAGATTCTCAGCAGTTCAATAGCAAGCGTTGGAAAGTCCACTGCACACTGCAGAGGACTTTCCAACGCTTGCTATTGAACTGCTGAGAATCTGTACCGGTCCGGTATCTTGGACGATTCCCGTGACGTCATCCGCTGGTCCGCGGCATCTACCGTCCCCGGTGGGAACTAAAGATCATCTGGTGGTGTGTACCGGGTGAGAGACGATCGTGGAGCGCCTGATACGTCAGTTCCTGCAGGCAGTGAACAACGGAGGCAGCATTCTGTTCCAGTGGAGTCACGGAGGGACTACAGCAGCAAAGCAGCGTTTCCTGGTCCTAGGAGCATGAGTATTACTCATACAATGCTTTTAAATGTTTTATGTTTGTGAGTTCATTTTTATTGAGATTTTTGGGAATTAAATATATCGATTTTTGCACAGTAATGCACTAGGATTTGGCGCTTTTTTTTTCTTATATCTTTCTATGCAGGTGGAGAGGGAAGTCGTTGTGCCCTTGTAAGAAGCTGCCTGTTGGTCCTAATAGTGCTACTGTTACTCCCCCATTATTGGACTTATTTGTTGGACTCTAGAGGACTATCTGCATTGAGCAGATTAAGGAAAGTTCACAGCACCACACATTTTTTTGTTTAAATTGTATTTTTTAGTTGCTTTGATTAGACATTCATTATGCACTATTGGTATATTAATTAATCTCATTATTTAAGGATATATTGTATCATTTTATCATATATTAATTCATTAATATTGTGTTTATATATTTTTAATCCACTAATAGTCTATTTATAGATACCCTATATTTCTGGCTATTCACACACGAGCGCAGACCTTCATTGTATATATTATATATATATATATATATATATATATATATATATGTATATATATATATACATACATGTAGAGGTATCAGTACCGTGTTAGCCGAGCTTCAATAATCAAAAAATAAATAGATGATACCGTTCTGTGGCTAACGAAATGCTTTTATTTGTGCGAGCTTTCGAGATACACTGATCTCTTCTTCCGGCGATGTTACAATGAATGAAGCAAGGATAACTGAAAAACAGTGTCTCTTGGAATGTTATCTGTGCTTGTCCTTCCCCCGTGTGGATGTGTTTTATGACACCTCTAGCCATAAAACACATCCACACGGGGGAAGGACAAGCACAGATAACATTCCAAGAGACACTGTTTTTCAGTTATCCTTGCTTCATTCATTGTAACATCGCCGGAAGAAGAGATCAGTGTATCTCGAAAGCTCGCACAAATAAAAGCATTTCGTTAGCCACAGAACGGTATCATCTATTTATTTTTTGATTATATATATATATATATATATAAAAAAATATATATATATATACACACTAATCTTATTGTCTGCGTAAAATATTTGGTGTAGTTTAGTGTTCAGTGTTCCTATGGGAAAACGTGTTTCGCTTTACGATGTTTCGCTATCCAACGCCATTTTGAGTAACGCATTGTGTCGGATAACTGAAGACTGCATCATGCAAATGGTTGTACTACAGCAGGGCTTGGTTTTCCAATGGGGCCGATCAAGAAAAATAAATAAAGGGCCATAAGTTTTAGATTTAACTATTTTGCAAGCATTAATAACATCTGTACTATACATATTTACATTACCTTAACTTACAAGTGAGTTTCAGTGGGAAAAACTGCTGTTGCCTACCCAAGCAACTAGTATGAAATTAGCAGGAAGTCAATTAACTTTGCAGGCCGGATTTGGTCCTCCAGTTAGCCCAATAGGACAGGTTACTATTCCTTTTTCATTTTGCTACCTGCAGTACCACTACTGTTGTATTTTTAAATGTATGGTCCCATTTTCTTTTTATTAAATATTTAAAAAGGCTTCCCATGCTTTGCCACAATGTTTCACATTAGGATTTTTTTTTTTTTAATGCCACTTTGCATTATAAATTTCATCCTACATAGTGACAAAAAATGCACCAAGCCTGTCATTTCTTATGCAGGATTCTCCAATACTGAAATGCCAGAGAAAGATACAGGCTCAGTACAGGCCGGGAAAATAAAGCACTGGTCCATCCATAGGCTGCGTTTATAGTGACGACAAAGCAACCGTCGCGTCAAAACAAATGCATTGTCGCCACCATCGGCGCTTATAGTGCACACGCCAGTGCTACCAAAAATCTGGTAGTCACTATTTTATTTTTTCAGCGATGGTCTCCCCTTGCGGCCAATCAGGAGCTTCTCCGTCCATGTGCCAGCGACGTGGCCTAAATTTGAAATATAACTATCGCAATGGCGCTAGTATCAGTCGCGTCGCCGGCACAATAAGCCTGGCCTTATTGAACCGGCAGCAGTATAAATAAGGGACTTTTTTTTAGTCTAACCCCAGGGTTTATACATGATGGTAATGTATGTTGCTGATTTTGCATGTACAGCAAAACAAAACTCCTTCTCCCGTGTAAAATATAAGGCATCATACTTACCTTTGGCAGCTGATACCTACCTTATAGGAGAAGCTGCGGGGCCCAGCCAGTCTTCACTCGCTGCACTAGCGGTGCCATAAAGGCCCCTATGCAGACATAGTTATGGAGTCCCACACACACCTATGCCTCTAAGATACATGGAGGCCTCCAATGTATTTACTGCAAAGTGGGCATCTCTGGTGCTAAGGAATGACTGTAAGCCCAGCACCGCCTGATCCCACCGGCCCGGCCATACTCACTTTAACGGGATACTGTTCTTCTTCACCATGGTGGATAGGTCAGAGGTCAGAGGAGGGAGAACCCCCCCCCTGCCAACAACGGCCGCGAGCTAAAAAAGGATTCGAAAGCCGACGACGGTTAGGTCGGTTACAGACGTTCCCGGAAACGGAGAGCGAGGAAGCGAGGAGGCGCGGCGGCGGATTATCAACGGAGGTCGGACAGGCGACACACAGAGCAGCGGAATACAGTGCAGACAGGTCGGTGTAATGGCGTTCCCCTTCCGGTTACGTCATCAGACACACATACAACATTTCCGGTGCCAGCGGCTGACCCAGCGCCCACATCACGCGCAGGCGCAAAAAGAGGCAACTTTTCTCGACGCGCTCTCACTGCCTCTGGTGAGCATGCGCAGTAAGCACTACCCGCAGCAGCAGCAGCAGCAGCCGCAGCAATGGACACAGCTGCTGCACATACAGGGTTTAACCCTTTCACGGAAAGGGCTGCGAGAGGCTTGATGGCGCTCAGGGTTGTGTGGCTGGAATATTCTCAGATCCTTTCACCCGCGTGTTACCTTTAAAACCTCTTTACCTGTTCTCTTTTGCCCACATTGGCTCCCCCTTATTATATCCAACTCCCAACACCCAAGTGACTTGTATCTGAAGGTGCTGGGTCAAACAAAGAGGACAATGTTATGGGGCAATCCCGGCTGCGCTTATAGTGCCGGCGACAGCGACGCGACGTCGCTTCAAAACAAATTCATTGAATCTGTAGCATGCGCTTATAGTAGGGGCAACGGAACGACGAAGAGACATGAATCTCTAGTCAGTAGAATTTGATTTTTACAGAGACGGTCTCACCATGTGACAGGATGTAACCAATCAGATAGCTTCTGATCTGATGCAGGGAGAGGGGAAATGTGTCTCTGAGTGGGGAGGGGGGATTGTGAGAGTGTGATTGATTGTGTGAATGTGTGGGAGGGGGGATTGTGTGTGTTAGATCAGGGCCGCCAACAGAAATCACGGGGCCCAGGACAAATGAAAGGAGCAGACCCCCCCAACCCATAGCGCACCTACCATGCAAATATTTTTTTAGCGCGTAACTTTTACTTAACCCCCCAATACATACAAAAACACCCCCCCCAATACATCTAAAAATACCCCACTACCCCCAATACATCTACAAATATACCCCAATACATCTACAAATATACCCAACTCCACCCAATACATATATAATATACACCCCCAATGCATATATAAAATACACCCCAATACATATATAAAATACACACCCAATACATATATAAAATACACCCCCAATACATATATAAAATACACCCCCAATACCAATATAAAATACACCCCCAATACATATACAAATCAGGCTTGCCTTGGGGATTATCACAGGTCGGGCCGGCGCGGCCGGTTGCAGAGGTCCCGCGCTCTCCCCCAAGGCATTTACATTAAATGCGGGGGGACCGAGCGAGGCCTCTGCAACCTCTATTTACCAGGTTCAGCTGGCCTCAGGACGCGTGACCATGGCAACGTAGTGTCAAATGACACCACAGGGTCATGTGACGTCACGGTTGCCACGGTAACGTGACGGCGAATGACGCCGCGGGTCACGTGATGTCAAACCAGCAAAGGCAGAGGGGGCGCAGCAAAAAAAGTTTGCGCACCCCTGTACTATGTACTGTAATAAGGTTGGTACATTGTTTACCAAATGTGTTTTGTCTGGCTATATGGGATTACACCTTTATCTGATTAAATAAATGAGTAAGGGTCGCCCTGAGTGTGGGTCCCAAGTCAACAATTGTCTTCTGCTATGGTGCCACCTGATGTTGCGTGAGGTTGTGAGATGTGTAACACCTAGAACAGGAGTGGCCAACTCCAGTCCTCAAGAGCCACCAACAGGTCAGGTTTTCCAGGACAGTCGTTGACTGAGCCACCTGTGCTGTAGCAGGTATGTCCTGAAAACCTGGTGAAGCTTCTCCACAACTCATACCAGCCAAATGTACCTATTTAGCAGCTACACTCCATGTTTTGTGACAACTTGAAAAAAGGGGGGGGAGGGTGCTAAAGGCAAAAAAAATCTTAGTCAGAAAAGCATAGCGAGTCGAGGGAGCCAAGCACACTACAAAATACTGAGAATAGAATTACTGCAAAAAGGTCAAACATATTTTAGTCATTAAAATGACCTTTTTGCAGTAGTTCTATTCTCAGTATTTTCTGGTGTGCTTGGTTCCTTCGACTCGTTGTGACCTGTAAGACCAGCTGTACGTATTAAACAGAACGTTTATATGTGTTTGGTAAGCTTCATAAATTAGCCAACTTAGCAAGTATTGCTTGGAGGAAGCGCCATCCAGCATGAGTAGAGGAACTACAAGGGGACCGATGTTTAGGCTGAGTCCCTGCTGGCGCTGACCGCGCTTGGGCGGTTACCTCTTCAAATCTTCATCCTCCCGTCCACGCTTACACAGTGCAGGCATGCACGCACTCCCAAGCTTGGTGCTTGAGGACACAAGGGAAAGAGTCTTTCGAGCGATGGGGAGACAGGCAGTGTTGGCTGAGCGGAAAGAGGGGGGGGCATCACGCGGTCCAACAAGAAGCAACAATGTCACTGTTGTGGCTTCATTAGCCCGCGTGACTCGGGACATTAAAAACCCAGAATGTAACACTGGTGACTTTACAGGTCGTGATCTCAGGAACCAGGCGGTCACTGGAGCTTAAATATCTTAGAACCATGGCCCATATTACTAAGAGGTGCTATGCCATAAGCCATCTCCAGGAGCCAGAAGACCCGGTCCATTCACTCTAATATGTGTAATATAATGCTAACCCTATGGTATGCTCTATCAATGTGGGATACAGGATCTTATAAGCAACTGAGTATCTGCATATATAGGCACCGTAACATGCAATTTATTACAAAGACATATTTTACAAATAAAACACTTTTCTAGGATTTATTAGTGATGAATGTGTGAAGATGTGAAGTGACGTAAACTAGCAATGACTATTACTTAATGTAGTGTTTAGAAGGCCACACAGCATTGCTTGGCTGTATGGGAATAACCTTTTCTGTCCCAGTTGACGCATCACTTTATATCTTCACAAACACCCGTCACTGCATTCCTGGAGAATATGGTATTCATGAGAACCCCAAAACATTCACTGTATTTATTTGAATAGGTTTGATGCCTAACTACATGATCTATAGTTCTGCCAGGCTAACCCATGCTTCACATGTGGGACAGCTCGTTAAGGCAACCTGCCCCCACCAAGAAGCTTGTATGAGTTTAAAGGAGATGTTCCCCCTAAGGCACCTAAGGTGGGCAACTTCAGCCCTCAAGGGCCACCAACAGGTCAGGTTTACAGGATATCCCTGCTTCGGCACAGGTGGCTCAATCTTTGGCTCAGTCAAAGACTAAGCCACATGTGCTAAAGCAGGGATTTACTTAAAACCTGACCTGTTGGTGGCCCTTGAGGACTGAAGATGCCACGGCCATTATGCGTCTCCCCCCTCTTCCTTTTTTATTTTATTTTACATGTATAGGAAGCAGGTGTTCTCCGGAGCTGAACCGTGTTCATTTTTATCTCCAGGGTGCCCCTGATTCGTGAGATACTTGTTTTGCCTGAAGGGCACAGTACTGGAGGAATGAGCGTCTTGTACTGTTCCCTCTAGGGGAAACAAAATGGAGGTGGAAAATATTACTGCTATGTTTCGTCCGCCCCACCCTCTGGAATGCTAATACCTGGGAGGACAAAGGGGCTCTGAAATCACAGCTGCATTCATTCTGAGCCCCTTCGGTCTACATCTGCGTCGCCCCAAAAGTGCAGCAAAAGGGCAGCCAAAGGGTGTGAGCCGTATTCTGGTGTTCGCTGATGTTGGTGTTAAAATTGCGGTATTTCAATCAAACTCTCCAGCCTTTTATCCCCTGCACCCAATTTTCCAACTCCAACTGTCCATGAGATGTCTGTGAATTGACTGTATAACTCTGTTATTTTAATGTAACCCTGTATTGTTATAACTCTGTGCCCAGGACATACTTGAAAACAAAAGGTAACTCTCAATGTTTTACTTCCTGGCAAAACATTTTATAAATAGATCCACTGCGGCTTCCACGTGACGCGGGGGGATTTATACCTCCTCAAAGTATCGGTGGCATCTTCTCCGGAAGCAGGGGGTCCCAGAGCTGAAATTGACGTGTTTAAGGTCCGGAGACCTCCTGCTTTCTGTACATGTTAAAAAAAGAGGGACAAAGAAAATAAATGGCGATCACTGGGCACTGCAGCTTTTATGTCATTTTGAAACATCACTTTTTATTTATTTTATCAGAGCCATGGAAAATAACTGTAACAAAGAAGAAACATCAGCCAACGTAAGGGTAAGTACTGTATATTATTAACAATAAACAATCTTTTATACCCAGGCAGTGGTTGAAGTTGCTTTAAAAATAATATTACTAATAATATCACTATATATATAGGATATATATATATATATATAAAAGGAACCCCAACCCTCTTTAATAGCGCGTCTGAGATCAGATGCAAAGAACCCCAACCCTCTCTAATAGCGTGTTAGAGAGGGTTGGGGTTCCTTACAATGCATCTGATCTCAGACGCGCTATTAGAGAGGGTTGGGGTTCCTTACAATGCATCTGATCTCAGACGCGCTATTAGAGAGGGTTGGGATTCTTTACAATGCATCTGATCTCAGACGCGCTATTAGAGAGGGTTGGGGTTCCTTACAATGCATCTGATCTCAGACATGCTGTTAGAGAGGGTTGGGGTTCCTTACAATGCATCTGATCTCAGACACGTTATTAGAGAGGGTTGGGGTTCCTTACAATGCATCTGATCTCAGACATGCTATTAGAGAGGGTTGGGGTTCCTTACAATGCATCTGATCTCAGACACGCTATTAGAGAGGGTTGGGGTTCCTTACAATGCATCTGATCTCAGACACGCTATTAGAGAGGGTTGGGGTACCTTACAATGCATCTGATCTCAGACGCACTGTTAGAGAGGGTTGGGGTTCCTTAGAATTTCACATAGGGTTCCATAACCAAAAATAAGTTGGAAACCACTGCGCTATTCGTTTGAAAATAACAGAAAATATACAGCATATATTGCCATATACCCTCCACTACATCTCTGGGGTAATACAGTATGTATCAAAATCTCCTGGCTGGGACAAAAAAAATAGCATCAGAAAATGCCATTGATTTTAGTATTTTTCCTTTCATAAAGAGTTTGCTAAATGCCCCTATATTTTTTGTAAAAAGACATGCACAGCAGATGTAACCCTTCAACAACCCATTTACAGCACGTGCCCAGATTTCCAGGCCTTTCATTTGTTTTATGATGTTGCATTCTCAGGTGGCTACTGTGCGGCAAGGCCTGTTAGCCGGAAAATGTGATGGGTGTTCCGTCTCGTGTTTGAACTGTTGTCCAGAACTACATAGAATAAAATGTTTTATGAGGATATTTACTGATGTCTCCCGGCCGCAAATCTGCGGCAAAACCAGTTAAAAAGCAAAGCACCAGATTTCCCCGAGAGAAATGGCACGTTTTCTGTGAACACAGTGCTGCTTTTTGTTATGTTTTCACTGCAGTTATTCAGCCAGGAGACGTTAGGAGATCGACCCCTCGTTTCATTTGTTTGGAAGGCGTTTTTGTTGATTTCTACAAGGCCTGGAAAATGGTGATATGAAGAGCGCTGGGCAGCGCTGACGCTCATGCTCTCCTGCTCAAGCAGGAGATTTTTCGTGTCCCTGCATGAGCGTCAGCGAGCGCGCGTGTGTGCCAAGTGGGAGGCGGGCCTGGAGGCGGGCCGGGAGACGGGGCTAGGGCGCCATGTCACGGCGCCGACGTCACGGACTGCCATTGGCTTCTGGCAGTCACGTGACCGGCCCTGCGCTTCCCTCAGCGGAAAAAGTAAAATTGATCTGTCGGTTGAAATTCCACACGCCTGCGGAAGCGCCGTCTAAAGCCGCGCTGATAGGGATAATGTTTCCCCTCAGCGCGGCTCAGCACGGTCTTTCTGACCATGTCCGAGGCCTAAGAGACGAGAAGCATGTTAAAAAATAAATGGCTGTATTTGGTGGATTCTCTGGAAAACGTATGCTGTTGTACGGGGCGGGCAACTCAAGGGCAACCAACAGGTCAGGCTTTCAGGATATCCCTGCTTCAGCACAGGTGGCTCAATCAGTGGCTCAGTCATAATAAGAGAGCACCACCTGTGTTGAAGCAGGGATATCCAGAAAACTTGACCTGTTGGTGGCCCTTGAGGACTGGAGTTGCCCACCCCTGGAGTAGTAGGAAACCTTTCTGATTACATACAGTGGTTTTCAAATTTGGTTCACATTGTGCACCCCATGCTAACAAATATTTGTTCCGCGAAGCCCTCATTTATATATCTTATTGCCTTTTCATCAGATTATTGATTACAAAACTGTTTGGCCGATCCCAGGCAGTGTGGTGTCCCGAGCTCTTGGTGAAAACACAAGCTTAATGTGGCCCCAAACTGCACCTCAGTGTGTGCAGACAGCATGGTTGGTATAGCTGTCAGTTACTGCAAGAGCTTCCAAATTCACTGCCGCTGTGAATGCAAAGCATTGTGGGGAGTGGGTTTGGAAGCTCCTGCTGTAATTGGCAGCTATAGCACCCACACACTAAGGTGCAGTTTGGGGGACTTACTAAGTGTGCAGTCCCCACATGGGCTCACGACCCCACTATACTGCGTGGGATCCACCATTACAATTTTTTGGGGGGCGAACCCCCTGTTGGTGGGAATCATTGACTTAATACAATTATGGACACAGACCTTAAAGCAGCAGTCCAAGCTGCTGTTATTCTTTTTTTATTTAATTTCCCCCCCCTTTAATATGTGCATCAATACAATCCACACAATGATAAGTCATTAGCTAAGTTGCCGATCGATCCGTTCTCCTGTGATTGATCGGTGAAGATTCGGCTCGGGGGTTCACTAAATGGCTGTCAGTACAGCAGAAGAGGACCAAAGATGCAAAGTTCTGTGGAGAAGATCATGTGACTAGGCAGTCACTATATACAATAGGTGCACTGCTAGAGAGAGGGCAGGGATCATAAAGGGGTGTGCCAGGGCCTGTTTCAGAAGTGGAAGGGGTTGTTACTTTGGAAATGGTTGCAATAGATGTCATTCAGAGTTGTTGTTTTGTTTTAATGCTACAAGTACAATTCTCACAGTACAGAACTTATTTATTTTAAAAAACACAGATGTAGGATATTGCTTGGTCTGCAGCTTTTAGATCCTAAGCGTTTTCCATACCATTGTCTGTAAAAAAAAACAATGAAATGTGACTGTTTCACAATGTGTTACAGACAAATTAACAGTGCCTCTTGTTATTGACCCAGAAGGAAGAGACTCAAGAGCAGATCACAAAGAAAAAACTTTCAAGCAAAAGAAAAAGTATACAAAGAAAGGTGCAGGTTCATTTGTGTTTATAGCTGTGATTTAAAAATGTAGCAAAGTGCCATTCAGTACATCACATCCCACATGTGTAATGAAAAATAGTATCATCAGTTTCATTGTTAAAATCATATATTTTTTTGTTGTTGGTCTAAACCAGGGGTGGCCAACTCCAGTCCTCAAGAGCCACCAACAGGTCAGGTTTTAAGGATATCGCTGCTTCAGCCCAGGTGGCTCAATCAGTAGACTGAGCCACTGATTGAGCCACCTGGGCTGAAGCAGGGATATCCATAATACCTAGCCCGTATGTGGCCCCTGAGGACTGGAGTTGGCCACCCCTGGTCTAAACTATGTTACGCTATCACTGGTTCAAAATGAACTCCCAGCAGCAATCCACACTGCTTAATATTTTGTTTACCCTGAACCGTGGAGTCCCCCGGAGCCACTCTGTAGTCCCCCGATATGCAGAAACCAACCCCCTTGTTCCCGTGGCTCCGGTGAGCACAACAGTGCCCGTGGGGTCAGTGCTTGTTTTGGCGGCAAATACAAATCTGCGTCATCATCGGGAGGTGACAAATACAAATCTGCGTCATCATCGGGAGGTGACAAATACAAATCTGCGTCATCATCGGGAGGTGACGTTGAACATTTCTATTGGTGGCCATGTTTGTAGCCCTGGCGGCCATATTTGTTTTTCTCTGTCACAATCGGAACCAAAAAACTAAATACAAATTAATTCTCGGGGATTGCTGCATTAGAGAGGCAATCCAAAGAGGCACCTTTTTTTGCCTTTTTTTTATACATACTGTAGGATTGAAGCAAGGAGTGTCAGGGGTTGAACCCCATTAATTTCAGCCCTGAGGACCCCCTTCCTCCGGAGATACTTCCCCCATAGGGGTTCGTCTAGCTGAGCAAGCAGGGAACACGTAATGGCCGCTTTTCAAAGCTCCCGTGTCCTGCGGGCCAATAGGACGCTGTGACATCATCTGTGAGACTTCCTATTGCCCCTACCCCCACGTGACGCAGGAGCTGTAAAAAGCAGAGAGATACCAGCACCCCCTATGGAGATAAGTAACTCTGTAAGCGGGGGGTCCCCGTAGGCCGTAGCGGAAATAAGTGGGGTTCAGCTCCGGAAACCCCCTGCTTTCTTTCCTACGTTTAAAAAAAAAAAAGCTAAAAAATGTCCCCGATTGGATTGCTCCTTTAAAAAGAAAGCATTTTTCCCAATATATTTGTTTATTTATATTTTTTTTAGCTGCTCACACCACAAATCAAGCACCAAGTGTATATTTAAAAACGTAAAACCAAGTAAACCCTTTTCCTGACCAAACAGGTCCGGACCAATACCAGACGTAATAAAACACGGCAGGGGGCGAGATTGTCTGCTTGCAGAGATAAGAGTGTGTAATGCTTTTAACTGCCAGATAGATATAAATCTAAGAAGCAAAAACTTTATTCGCCATCAGGATGGTAAACCAAGACTTCTTACAATCAGGCAAATGAAATAGCAACTTTAAATAACACAGACCCACAGATAGATCTCTTTAAAATGTGCTTTCCGAGTTTAATGCATACCCTCCCCCCCTTTTCACACGGACCTATAGGAAGCCGCAAAAGATGACGTTGCAGCCTCATATTGGATTTAATCCTCCATTGGAGGGGTGGAATGGGCAGCACCTTCCCCTCTCGTGAATCTTTGGATCCCCTGAGCTGTAATGAACGCGGTTCTTCTCCGGAGACCCCCTGTGTCCCACCCTTGTAAAAATAGAGTGGTGTTGGTGGGGGATGGATATCTGTAGGGAGAACTGCTCCTTTAACTATACCTGGGGCGACCAACTCCAGTCTTCAAGGGCAACCTACAGGTCGGGTTTTAAGGATATCTCTGCTTCAGCGCAGGTGGCTCAATCAGTGGCTTAGTTGTTGACTGATCCACCTTTGCTGAACCAGGGATATCCTTAACAACTGACTTGTTGGTGGCCCTTGAGGACTGGAGTTTGCCGCCCCTGAACTATACCATTAGTGACCTTCTTCCTCCAGATATGCTTATTTTATGTGGTGAATTTGATTCTTGTTTTCATAGTTGTCTGAAGTGAGTGAGCATGGTACAGCAGTTCACTGGCCGGATGTCACTTTGGACACAAATCAAGATGATGGTACGTTAATAAAAGACACTTGATGTCCTAATTTAAGTGTCAAGCACCAGCCACATTTTTTTAGTTACAATTGCTGTGAATGGTTATTATTATACATTTTTGTTTCCATGTAGTTATGTGACACGCACAGTTGTTTGTATTAAATTTACAGGCCTTCTATATTTTTTAAACCAGAAGTCAATTGATTTCAGAGATGTTATAGTGTTTGTATTAAATACAACAATCTACTCAACTTATCCATACTCCAGTATAATGTTCTAAGAGCTGCTCGGACTCTAATGAATGGGACCAATGGTATTTTAAGCATATTTTGGGGCCATTGTCCATTCCTCACACTCATTTTAGTAGACAGGAGAAGCCTGTGCTTCAACTGGGATTACTGCCTTGGTTTCAGCAATAAAGGGAAAACGTAGCAGTGGAGTTTGATAAATAGACTGACGGAATAAGTGAATAGAACAGTTTACTGATATTTTTATTGGATCCCAATACGGAGCATAACAAGTTGTTTTGTGACGTTTGCATCTGCATTTAGTTATCCTTGGGCTGAGTCCCCGGTGGTGACGGCGGCGCGCCCCACAGCACTGCCCTCAATGGGTCAGGCCTCCGCGGCTGCGTGTGCGTGTGGGCGCGCAAAGCGCTGTGACGCGTCCGCCGGCAGGGAAGGCAAGAATGTTGTCTTCCCGTGCCCCGATGCGATCACAAGGTCGGCGCGCAGCCAATGGCAGGGCAGATGTGCCCCGTCATGGCTGCGCCCCATCAAGGCCCCGCGCTCCCCTACAGACCGCCGATCTCGGCTGTAGTCTCTGCACGCGCCGCCATGCCGCCAGGCTCGCGTGCAGCAGGGAGGCGCGGGGCCGGAGACTTGAAGAGGCGTTGGGATCTACTTCCAAAAGCCTCCTGGCTACAGAACTAGGACCGTGCAAAAATCACCACCGTGTTTAAGGAAACGATTCCCATTTAAAGCAATTGGGGGGATATTTATGGAAGTCTCCAGATTTATTAAAGGACAGACAGTGGTTCCAACGTGAAACATTTTTATTAATACATTTGGTGCCGTTTTTTTGTCTTAGTTTTACAGCCGGGAGACTTTGGTAAATTGAGTTTTTCCGTTTATAAATGTGGTGTGAGTCTTCTTTACGCTTTTGACCAGTTTTTATCACTGGCAGATTTGCGTAAATACCCTCCAATTAGCCAGATATTCACACCTTTGTTTGAAACATTTAAAATGTCCTAATTATATGTTACTAGTAGATATGGCAAATAAAAATACTACTTTGTGAGCACCTTCACGTGTCTCAGACAGGTCTGCAGCCCTGCCTTTCCCCATTATCTGTTCGCATACTGTGCTTCCACAGCCACCAGGGATTCTGGGAAATGACGTGCAAATGAGCACAGTGTGTCACCTTTTGCTTCATGTCCATTTTAACATGGACTCCTATAAGCATATGCCTGCCGCATTACACAGCTTGCCAGCACAGCCTGGGTTATAGAAGTGTAAAGCCAGTAACCCTGCTCACTAACCGCTGGTTCGACCTTTTGATTCTCATCAGTGTGCGGCTGGTTATACTGGCTCTGCAATGTGAAGCTGGGATAGGTTTCAACCACACATTAAATAAGTTATGGTGGGTAAAAAAAAACAATGTGGGGAAAATGATAAAAATGTTCTTAGTAATCAGATTTACTCAGATATTATCTCCCATGTGGGTTATTTTTTCAATTATAATCCAATTTTTATATATATAGGTAAAAAAAACCCCATACAATTCCTCTCAAGTAACATTATTACAGTATGTTGTAATATATTACATCTGTTACAGCACATTTGACCGGTAACTTATTTGTGCTGGAATTTATCATATAAATCCTTTTCTTTGTTACCACAATAAAACAGATGTTATCAGTGGCTGACACCTCAGAGAGTGATTTGTTTAACCTATTCCTCCTTTAGCCCTTGTTGTGCTACTCCAAGGAGAAGCTGTGCTGCAAAATCAAGGCAGATTAGCTGAACCGTTCAGAGGACGAAAGAGAGAAACTTTCCATGCTGAAAAGGTGAGTACTCAATTATTGGACTTGAAATCCATAGTTTTCACAAATGATATAACAAATCAAAAATACGGCTTTATTCCAGCGGTATTTCTTGTCTGTCTCGTTAAAAATTCCATGTTTTTTTTTTTTAACTTTAAAGTACATTGGAAATCTAATACTTACATAGTATTACCTGATTTTAAGAACCAGAAGAAATCATAACAGTCTGCACTATACACTGAGTATAACCAGACTGCACTATACACTGACGCGGAGTATAACCAGACTGCACTATACACTGAGTATAACCAGACTGCACTATACACTGACGCGGAGTATAACCAGACTGCACTATACACTGATGCGGAGTATAACCAGACTGCACTATACACTGATGCGGAGTATAACCAGACTGCACTATACACTGACGCAGAGTATAACCAGACTGCACTATACACTGACGCGGAGTATAACCAGACTGCACTATACACTGACGCGGAGTATAACCAGACAGCACTATACACTGACGCGGAGTATAACCAGACTGCACTATACACTAACACTGAGTATAACCAGACTGCACTATACACTGACGCAGAGTATAACCAGACTGCACTATACACTGACATGGAGTATAACCAGGCTGCACTATACACTGACGCGGAGTATAACCAGACTGCACTATACACTGATGTGGAGTATAACCAGACGTGGAATAAACCAGTATCTGGCGACCTAACACTACATGAAAGCAGAAATCTCGATATTTTCTGACATGTTTTATATGATTCAGAAGCACCCCATGCCCACAGTCATTCATCCAGACACAATGACGTCTCTAATACAGCCACACACAGCATTACAAGCACATATGCAGTGGCACAATATACAGTCTACCAACCAAGAGTGAGGGGAGAGGGAAGGCAGAGAGAGAGACGGGGGAGTGAGAGAGAGAGAGGAGGGACTCGCAGGGCTGCAGACAAGGAGGAGCAGACACCTCCCCACCCGCTCAATAACTTGGGGCCCCAGTGGAGACTCTAGTCCTGGGCTCAGGTAAAGTTCTCAGCTGCTCTGCACACACTAAGGCCTCGTTTGTAGTGGGTGTGAGTGACGCCAAAACAAATGTATGTTGTCCAATGAGAGCGCACATAGTGTGCGCGTCCAAGTGCGTGATTTTTTTAAATCCATATTTGAAATTGTTCTTGCCACGCGTCACGGCCTTGTCACGTGAGCTGTTCAGCCAATGAAGGCGAATCGCTCACGTGACGTCACGGCCACGCCTCCCTGTCGCCTCCAGTGCACAAAACGCGCGAGTGGCGTCACGCGGTCGTGCACGTGCACGTGTACTGACGCCGAAACTATAAACGAGGCCTTACAGAAACCTACTACACACTCAGTACTACTCACACTTGTCACTCAAACACATTACACCAAATCACATTGTATCGATCTCCGTACTCTGCAGAGAACGTAATCTCCCTTGGCCCGGGACTCCTTGTCACTTTGTCTTCATTTCTATTCATATTTTCTTATTTAACCAAATTTGTATTTCGTTTTGCACAGCACTAAGTACGTGATCAGTGGTGTATACAAAATAGAAATAATAATCATAATTTCTCTTCCAAACACGTATACAGCTTCTAACAAACACGATTTAAACAAGCAATTCATGCATTTTTTTAAATATTGTTTTTTTTTTTAAACATAAGATTGAAGCAGGGGTCTCCGGTGCTGAACCCCATTAATTTCAGGGACCCCCTACTTCAAGAGATACTGACCTCCAAAGGGGGTTCCGGTATCTCAGCAATGTTGAAAGCTCCCGCGTCACACAGGCCAATAGGAAGCGGAACCTGAGGACATCACGGCTTCCTATTGGCCCGCAGGGCGTCCTCGCAGCTGAAGTTAATGGGGTTCAGTTCCGGAGACCCCCTGCTTCAATGTTATGAAAAAATAAAAATAATTAGCAAAAAAAAATAATTGCCATTTTGGACTGCCTGTTTAAAACCAGCCCTTTTATAAATAGACAAATCTATGGAGGTGTGAATTGGTAACAAGAGATGTGCAAAACTGTGCAAAATTAATTCCCAACATTTTAAATGTCTCCCCCCCCCCCCAGATTCGATTCCATTCAAAACATGTCGCCAAACCTCAAAGGGTCAAATTAGCAAGCTTTCAGCAAAATATCACCAGACAGTGAGCGAAGCATGGCGTGTGCACCCTGTTTATAATTTCAGCATTAAGCAAATCTAGCGGTTTTCAAGTTTCATAAGCGAATGTAGCAAATTAGCATATTTAACCAAATTGCACATTGACTTAATGCTTGGCGAATCACTAGCGAACTCTGACTCGAAAAAAGGTGAATTTCGCATTGTTCTCGACCTTATGCAAAAGTTTTGCACACCTCTGTCGGTCAGTGAAAACAGCTCATTAATTCTGGTGCTTGGGGTGCTGATATTTTGAGAAATAAAGTTCCCAACATCACACTGCTAAACTGGATCATCGGGGAAGAGATTGGGCAAATACACTAGCACAGAATGGTGCCGGATTGGTGCTCTGCAGACCTGGGTGGGAGACAGCTGCATTGCTTGTGCCTACAGACATGCTAGAAAGGCACGATTATTTATTTATAAAATGTTTTACCAGGAAGTAATACATTGAGAGTTACCTCTCGTTTTCAAGTGTGTCCTGGGCACAGAGTTAAGATGACAAATAATACATGGTTACAAATACAGTTACATAAATGAACATATATACATTATATACAAGACATTGCATGCACAGTTAAAGAAAATATATATTATGGGCGTATGAAACAGTTACAGACCAGATTAAAATGTGAGACAGCTTTAGTTTTGAAAGAACTTAAACTGGTGGTGGATGTGAGAGTCTCCAGTAGGTTGTTCCAGTTTGGGATGCGACCTGATACTTTGCTGAACAGTCTTTTGGAGTCAGATCTCAGATGATAAGTGCTGCATGTGGTAGGGGTGAGGAGCTTGTTCAGATAGACGGGTATCTTGCCCAGAAAGTATTTGAAGGCAAGACAGGAAAGGTGAACTTTGCGCCTAGACTCAAGTGATGACCAATCAAGTATGATAGAAATATGATACATGAAATATGATATGATACGATTAGAATATGAACGCGTCCTTATTTTGTCTTGTAAAGTGAGTGGGAGGGAATCTATGTTTGCCCAGCTTCTATTTTGCCAACCCCTCCCAAAAGAATGGAAAGTTTGAATATTATCATCTCAAATATTGCAAATCCCAGATATTGAAACATACTGTATATTTTAGCTTGGTGTGTTACCCACTACCATTTTTGTCTATACTACTTGTAACAGGGGACATATCCCTGTTCAGTAATGTGCCTTTAATCTAGCAGTGTGGTGGTTAACTTCTGGTAGTTAATTACTAAACACCACCTGCCTGATTGAGATGGCTTACAAAAGCCTGTCTGTTCAAACAGGAAGTAAGAACTCTTTAGCTGACACCTGAGCTGAACTTGGAGACACACTTGTTTTGAGCTCTGCCAAAAGTTAGCAGAGCTGCTTTCAAGACACAAGGCCCAAATAAGACTTCTAAACCTGGATGCTGATTTTCTGTGCACGCTCCGTGCGGTTCCAGGAGAGCAGAGAAGCTTACTCTACAGCTGATAAACAGATAAGACTTCCATTATTAAGAGACTGCTTATATCTGCTTATTTTCCTGCTATGTTTGGGGTTGGGGAGAAATGCTTGACTAGGGAGATGTGAATTGGTTGCATAGTGTTTTCACTAGAATTACTCCCAAGTGAATGGAAGCTTTATTTCCCCCCCTATGTTTGGATAATTTTCCTGATTAAAAGGAACAGGCACAATAAAGCCTATTATAAATTCACATTATAAAGCCTCCTAATTGTGTACCTCTGTGAACGTCCGTCCACATATGGTCGTCAGAAGTGGGACAAGAGGTGTCCTTGTAATTAAAAAGGACCTGAGTTTTTATGTGAAATTTTTTGTTATGCTTTTTTGCCTACAAACAAGTCTGAACAACTTGGGGAAAAAAAACCCCTCATGCAGCAGAGATTAGATTTAAAGGGACACACACCACTGAAACTTACACTGCACTGAAACTTACAAAACCACAGATGGACTCTTTTCCCCAATCCCAAGAGACTCCTGAAGCAGGTAAACCTTTAATTACCTATCACATAGTGTAATACGGTCATTGAAATAGGGATTTTGCCTTCTAGCCATAGTCAGGGTTCAAGAAGTGAGTCAGCCCTTAAAAAGGGATAGGTTTTTCTTGTTTTCAAAAGTTTCGCTGAAGCAGTGAAAACAGATGGTGACCCACGAGTGGTATGATTTTGCAAATAAAGGTTGCCACACCGCATAGGGCTACCAGCTGTGAATGGAGTATATGCAGAAAAGTGTGAAAATTGATACAAAGACTGTGCTGAAGCAGGGGTATTTTTAGCAAACAAATGCTGAGTGTAAAATTGCCCTATAAAGAAAAAGTTTTTTCAAAGCCAATTGCTGAGTGTTGAGTCCACTGCAAAGAATGTTTTTTTTTCTGCAAGTAAAAAAGTATGCCTATTATCTTGGGAGCAAAACAGACACCCAAAGTGTGAAGTGTGAATGCCATAATACCCAAAGATGAGACTGAAAAATACTGAACTCAGGCAGAAAACCAAATTCTGTTGCTGAAGCGGAGGGATTCACCTAGCAAATAAATGGTGTATAGCAAATAGACTTTTTTACCTAGCAACTGCACAATCTTGTATACCTGATAAGAGAAAATGCATGCACAGAACTGCTGATATTGAAAAAAAAAAAAAATTACCCAAGAAAGAAAAATCTACAGAGATGCCTGTGAGAGCAACGACCTCAACAAGCAAAATATGCCCATCTGTAGGACTATCACAATTGGGGGTTCTAGCAAATACAGTGGCAACAGCTGCAATAGCGCCTCCTGAGGTCAGGAAGAAAATGACACCTGATAGCCTAAAAATGGAGGACAAGATGCAGCGTTCCTGTAATGAACCCTACCCCACGGAAGAGTGGCCCTTCCAGTCCAATAAAGAGGAAGACATCTCTTACGGGGAACCCGAACCGAGTCACACCCATAAAACACCCCAAGAATGGTGGGGGTGCCTGAACTCGGCACGAACAGAAAAGACCGCTCCCTTTGATGACGAATATGATCAGCAGGAGACAGAGCGGGAGCAGTGGATCACCGAATATTTCCATCAGCTATTATAGTTGCAAGAAAAGCTGGATGGATCCAGTGACGCTGCTAAAACTTCAAATGAAGATGGAGACCCCAGTATCCCTGAAGGGACGGTGTCATCCAAATCAAAAAGGAAGAAAAAGAAAAGCGGTTCTTCACTTACCGTGGAAGTAACAGACACGTCCGCAGATCCTGTGGAGAAAAAGGGGGACCGAGATGCCCTGCAGGCTAGAGAAAATGGAGAATTCGTCCCGCGTATAACCGAATATCCAGAGGGCCCAAGGCAGAAGTCGTGTACCCCAAAGAAGTGTCTGTCCGGTGCCAACAGTGAGGAACCCTCAACCAGTCATCCCAGGGAAGCAGAGCCAGAACCAGTGAGTGACGATCCCTTGACCAGCCCTGAAGACGCCCTGAAAATTGCCAGGCGTGACTGTGATTTACTCCGTGAACAATTAAATCAAAAGAAAGATGGTTACGCGGAGCTACTGAAAAATAGCGTGAGGCTACAAAAAGATGTGCTCACAATTTACTCTTTAGCCAGGACAGAATTGGATGATCTCAAGACTGAGCTAGATACTGCAAAGGCTACTATTTCCACCATGGATGAAAAGCAGAGCCAATCTGATAAAATGGTGGCTACGCTAAAGCGGAAGTATAAGGAGGCACTGAAGCAGATGACAGTCTTCCAGCAAGAGGTTCACACTCTTCGCATAGAGCTGAATGCCTCACAACAGGAGATCAACAGTGTCCGGATAGAAGTGGACGTATCTCAGAAAGAGGTTCAGACACTCCGCAGAGCACTTGATGCCTCACATCATGAGACCAACAGCTGCCGCACAGACCTGGAAGTTTCCAGAAAGGAACTACACAGTCTCACTGAGGAGCTGGACATTTCAAGGAAAACTATCCTACATCTTAACTTAGATCTCAAAGTCTCTCAGAAGGAGCTTCAGAACTTAAACCTGAAGATGGAAGTCTCACGCCAGGAGACAGCCCGCCTCCAAGCAGATGTGCAAAAATGGAAGGTGGACTGCAAGGAAGCCCTGAATAGTACAGAGACTGAAAAAAGAGAAAATTTAAGATTAAAAAAAGAAAATTCTGAGTTGACAGAATACGTCAAGGGAAAGAATGAAGAGCTGCAGGCTCTTAAAGAAATAAATAAACTTTTGAAAGAGGAAATGTTTGAAGCAGAGCACCGACTGCAGAACCAACTGCAAGGTCTGCGTACACACCTCCAGTATGCTGAGGAGAAGCAGCAAATGCTGCAGGAAGAAAAGCTGCAGGCTGCTAAAGAGGTACAAGCGCTGCAGGAACGTCTGAATACCCAGTACGTCCCCACAGAGCAGTATGAGGAGCTAAAGGCCACACTGCATGTCTTCAGAGAATCATTGGAGGCGGAGCTTCGATACCAGGTGACTCTGTATGAGAGGGAGCATGAGAAGGCTCAGAAACTGGAGGAAGAGCTGGAGAGACAGAGAGACTGTTCCATTAACTTGAGTCAGTACACCAAGGAGAAAACAGACGCAGCGGCAACCTTGACGACAAAAATTACAGAGCTCCAGAATATGAAGGAGACTCTGATACAGATTCCTCCAATACGGAAAAAGGTAATGGCACTGCCCAAGCACCAGTATCCCACAGTAACTAATGCCCGTGAGGACAAGGGTACAGTGAGAGTTGGGGACTCCACGCAACTTCAAAACAAAAATACGAAGTTTGAGCCACCAAAGAAAGCACTAGCCAAACCTACAGCTGCCCAACAGGCAACAAACAGAGGTAGGAGTGCAGAATCCTTAGCTGAAGAAGCTGAACTGGTGACTCTGTGGTGTGGAGAAGCTGCAGAAAGACCGCTTCAAGAGCAGAAAACTCCAAGGGCTAGTCCTAACTGCTCTACAACTGTTGCCATACACTTTGTCTACAAAAAGAGGAGTGCCCGACGCAACGTGGAAAAAGTCCTCCTCGAGCGACTGAGGAGTGCTGATCTCAAGCACCTTCAGGAGGAGACAAAAATAAACTGGAGAAAGGGCTCCAATCCCAGCGGGACAGAAGGTTCTCTTCCTCCATCCACTCTCATTCAAGTCACAAAAAGATCTCGAATGAGAGTGGAAGGATGAGAGTGGAAGGATGGGCTTTGGCCGTGGTAAGCCCGAGCTTCCCACAAACAGGGGAGGTATGTAACAGGGGACTTATCCCTGTTCAGTAATGTGCCTTTAATCTAGCAGTGTGGTGGTTAACTTCTGGTAGTTAATTACTAAACACCACCTGCCTGATTGAGATGGCTTACAAAAGCCTGTCTGTTCAAACAGGAAGTAAGAACTCTTTAGCTGACACCTGAGCTGAACTTGGAGACACACTTGTTTTGAGCTCTGCCAAAAGTTAGCAGAGCTGCTTTCAAGACACAAGGCCCAAATAAGACTTCTAAACCTGGATGCTGATTTTCTGTGCACACTCCGTGCGGTTCCAGGAGAGCAGAGAAGCTTACTCTACAGCTGATAAACAGATAAGACTTCCATTATTAAGAGACTGCTTATATCTGCTTATTTTCCTGCTATGTTTGGGGTTGGGGAGAAATGCTTGACTAGGGAGATGTGAATTGGTTGCATAGTGTTTTCACTAGAATTACTCCCAAGTGAATGGAAGCTTTGTTCCCCCCCCTATGTTTGGATAATTTTCCTGATGAAAAGGAACAGGCACAATAAAGCCTATTATAATTTCACATTATAAAGCCTCCTAATTGTGTACCTCTGTGAACGTCCGTCCACACTACTGTTGAAATATCAAATTCTGCATGACATATTCCAAGATTATTTATCATAAGAAACTGGCTAGTCAATAGATTTGTTATTGAAATGTGTTCTTTTCTAATATTTTATAATAACTACCAACATAAAATGTTATTTAAGTCAAAGGCATCTTGAAGCAAAGTGATCTTTGATTCAGCACTTCAGAAGAAAGAACACGATGAAAGTCTGAAGGTATAATTTAATAAAGGACGATTAATTTTTAAGAGTATAATTAATAGTAACGCACACATGGAAAAATGAAACTGAATGCCAAAATAGCATTACCAATACATTGAACTGGGGAATGTTTCCTTTACTTTCCTTCTCAAAGGGATATTGTAGCAAATCCCATCTAATTGTTATCTTATCTTTAGGGTACCAGTTGCTACCTTGTCTTATTTCCCACTTCCTTTCAACATCCATTGCAACCTGATATCCCTCTTGCAAACACTGTATATAATATTGTTTCTGTATTTCTGCCCCACCTGATGAAGAACCCTGAGAGGTTCAAAGCGTGTAACATAACTACTTGTTGGTCCAATAAAACATATCATACCACCTACTCCCTCTCCCTCCTTTGTAACTTATCTTTTGATGATATATCTCAGTTTTTTCCATGTACAAAAGATGCTCAGAGCAGGAAACAACTCAATACACACCATTGGGCTCCTTGCTTCTGAGCCTCACACTCCGTCTCAAATGCAAGGGAGTACCATTATAATACCTGTATTCCAAGAGTGGCAGCAACATTCTAACACACCTTAGAAAGACACTGATCAGCCCCGCGTAAACTGTGAGATATTGATGCAATATTGAGGATTTTTTGTCCCCGTTAGGAAAAAGCAGCAGCAGAGGAAGCTTTATTGTTTTTCATTGGGCCCAAAGATGAAAGACCTGAGCTAGAAGAAGGATCTTCTGTCCAGAATGTTGACCAGGTGTTGTTTTTATTTACTTTACATCCGCTTTAAAATGCCCCAAATAATAATAGGGTATGTGAAAGATCTTCCCTACGCCTGCTAACCGGTACTGTACCTTTAACTAACTTTCTTGCAATAAGACCGCCAATTAGAAATAAGCACTTTCCACGTTTATAATATAGTTTATATAAAATAGAGAGTTATTGAAAAAAATCATCTCTGTGATGTATTGCGGTTATAAATGGACATTGGTGACCATGCTGTTGAGAGGTACATAGCACCTGCAGGGTAAACAGATGCACTTTTTTTGCTTAGAATAATCTATTCTTGTAATAATGTATTGCATATGCATTCATTCTTCGTGCTACAGATGTTATCAACGGACAGTTTTCACTCTGCTACTGACAAGAAGGACCAAATCACCACCACCGGTAACAAAGTAGAAGAGATTGAGCCTTACTTATTTAGAGAAACTTCTGTCGAGTATGAAAATGTTGAGGAACGCCGGCAAAAAGCTAAACAATGTTTATTTGTCCCAAGCAGTTTGCCAGGTAATTAAGATCACTGGAGACTAATTGCTTTTAATTGATTTTTTTTTTTTAAATATTGCATTTCCTTCATTTTTTTACACTGGCCTATATATCTTTGTGCAATTCCCACTAAAATATTAAGTAGCAATCCCCCCTGAGAGGTTCGAAAGCTTGTAACATTTCAACCATTTGTTGGTCCAACCTTCTCCCTCTCCCAACCTTGTTACTACAGCAGGGCCCCGCTTCTCGGCGCTCCGCTTTTCGGCGATCCGCTGATACGGCGGCACCGAGAAGGGGGCAGCCTTGTTGAATTTAAAATTGCGCATGCGCAGAACGGGCAGGTGCGCCCGGCGCACATGCGCAGACCGCCAGTTGCGCACGCAGACCGCCGGTTGCGTGCGCAAACCGCAGGTCACACATGCACAGAACGGCGAAAGTGCCGGTTTGCGCATGCGCAGCACTGAAAATCGCCGGAACCGCTTTCCGGCGATTTTCACTATACGGCGGGCCTCTGGAACGGAACCCGCCGTATACCCGGGGTCCTGCTGTACATGGAAGAAAGGACTAACACGGCTACCCACCCTACGGTACCCCCTTCCCGAATCTTTATTTTAAAACTTACTTGTATTGGGAGGTTCAAAAGAGCTGGCCTGTGGACCCCCGACCTCCGGGAACCCCTTGTTTCCAGTAAAAAGGAATGAACATTTTTGGTAGTTTCGTCAAAGACTACAAACATGGTGAATAGAAAGCGGTAACATATGTAACCCACTCGTCCGGCTTCTAGGGAGATTAAATCGGGGTGTATTATTTGGCTACTCCGCGTGGGTTACCTGACTCGGGGGCTGGATACAGGCGGCTGGGCGATGAGGTAGCAAGGTTGTAGAATAATGGCGCCAGGAACTTTTTTTTTTCGTCTTATTTTTTATTGACACTTTCAAAAATGACACTTATGTGGGAAGAGGTTGGGGATACAAAAGAAAAAAAGGTCAGGGGGGAGGACAGGGGGGACCAGGAGTCCAATAAATTTACATATTACGTAATGTGCCGAGAGAAGTTACAGATCCGTTAGTTTTGATATCAAAATAGCATCACTATACATTTTTCAGTTAAAGCAAGATTGTATTTAATGTATACCCTGTTCATTTATGTAACTGTACTTGTAACCATGTATTATTTGTTTTACTCTGTGCCCAGGACATACTTGAAAACGAGAGGTAACTCTCAATGTATTACTTCCTGGTAAAACATTTTATAAATAAAATAAATACATTTTCGGTCAGTGTGGAGCTGCCTATGTGATTAGCCAGGGTTGCCAAGTCCTCTGGAATTTTGCGCATGCATCATTAAGAAAACCCGTCATCTTCTCTATCTCACAAGTAAACCAGATTCTCTGTTTGATATTTGAGATGGACGGAATTCTCTTTTTTTTCCTTATAAAGGCCATCTCACATCTAGTGGCTGTAAATATATGAGTGAGCAACTTATTCTCCTCTCTAGACAAAGTCCCCATAGGCCTATTGAGTAGGCAGGCCCATGGGTCTGGCCTGATGGTCGTGCCCAAGATCCGCTGCGCCCATGAAGCCACCCTTTTCCAGAGACCCTGGACTTTTGGGCAGGACCACCACATGTGTAAAAAGGATGCATTCTCCTCGCAGCCCTTGGGGCATGTCGGGGGATAACCCGGGCAGAACCTGGAGATGGTCAACGGTGATGTGTACCATCTTAACAACACTGTATAAGCGTTTTCTTTAATAGATGTATTAATTGAGCATTTAGCTGCAGCCTTGAATATTTCCAGCCATTGTCTCCCAAAATTTCGTTTAACTCTAATTCCCATTTTGCCATGTATTTCAAAACACTACAATGGTCAGGCTTTGGGAAGGCAAAGTGTGGGTATAGATGAGAGATCAGCTTTTTTTGGCCCTCTCCATCTAGACAAAGCCTCTCAATCATTGTGAGGGAGACATTGGGATCTGTCTGTGAGACAAATGCTCTTAGTTGTAAGTAGTGGAATAACTCACTTCTGGGGATATTTTTTTCTGTGGTGAAGTATTCGAACTGTCTGACTTTACGGTCGAGATTCTGGCTCAAGTCTATTATTCTAGATAATCCTGCTCCTGCCAATACATGAGCGCATATTTGGATAGGCCTGCGGTGAATTCCGCGTTCCCCCACAGTGGCGTCATCAGGGACCTATTAGAAGTTAGTTTATATTTGAATGTCAGGGTCTCCCATAATTTTAGGGAGTGGACTATTGTAGGTAGAGAATCCTTCAGTACCTCTTTGCACTTTTGGGGAAGTCACAGCAGCATCTCTAGTTTTGTTGGGTGAAATGTTGTTGCTTCCAACATCACCCAGCCCCTTAGCTCAGGTTTGTCATGGTAATGTATCGATTGCCCCATTTGTGCCGCCCTGTAGTAGGAGATCAGGCATGGTAATGCCAGACCTGCGCCAGGAACTTTTGTAGTAGAACTGTCATTTATTTGTGTCCCCAACTCAGGGACCGCTCATTCACATATTAATAAGGTTGTACTGTATTTTATAACAGACAGACATGAATATGGCACTCTTAACACTCAAATGGAATGGAATGGAACTCGAATGGAGGTACTTTTACTTAGTCGCTCTATGTATATGTGGGACTCGGTCCCCCTTTGTTGCTTCGGGACATCATCGGTATTAATTAGATTTCACTAGGCCCCTACGGGAGTCCTGGTGGGTCTTTCTTACATGACCCGATACCGTTGGCCTGTTTGGGAACAGCCACTTCCATGCAGACGATTAGGAATATTAATGCAGATCCGCGGTTAGAGCTGCTCTGCCGACACCCGGGAGCCCTCTTTTCTGATGCCCTCTGTGGCACGCCGTATTCCTTTTCCTGTAATATTCAGTACTCCATTCCTTCTTTTGGGGATTCTTACTTAGAGGGCACTGTCCCCATCTACAACATAATAAACGGGTTCCTGGTCTGTGCTATTACTTTATAAACATTACTTATCTACTCTCCCCAAGGCTCCTCTCCTCCTGTCCTCCTGGAACCTAACCTTCTCAAACTTTCCCCCTTATATACTCTCAGTGATGTCATGATCCCATGACAACACAGGGTGGGGCCGGTACACACCAACCATACTAGTAACCCTTTAATAAACCCTTTAGGGGGGTGGGGGAGGTTACATGTAATTTCCCGATTAAATATACTGTTTATCTATATATCTTGTGATACCTTTTTAGTGGGATTTCTGGCTTAAGAGTTCAGTGCTTTATTCGGTATTAAACTCTATTTCCATTCCCTTTACCTTTAATACCATATTAAAAACCAACAACTAGAAAGTTAATGCCACCTTTCCACAAATACTTATGTTATAGCTTGTATATTGACCCTGAACATTTCTCTTTTACATTGTGGGATTTCAGAACGTATACGTATTTTGACTCCGCTAGCTTTTTTATTTCCGAAATTTGTAATGGGAGTTCTGTAAAAAATCAAATCAAGGTATCATTAGTTTGTACATCATTTGCTTCCCCGTGTCTTCCTCAAAGCTTTTTATACAGGGATTTTATAGAGGAATTGCACCTTGAAATTTGAAAAGCTATTAAACATATTAGAAATGAAATATAAAACTGGTAGAGATTTTACACAGGTAAGTTAACAGGACCCGCCTTACCTTTGGCATTGCGCAAGGGGACAAGCCGGCAGCGGGGCCCTCCTCCTGCAGCGTAATGCCATCACAGCGTAATGACGCCACGTTGTCATGGCAACAGATGCTGCAGAAGGCTGCTCCGCATAAGGTAAGACCTCCCCTAGATACTTATACCACCCCCAGATACACACACCTCTCCACCATGGGCTGAGCTGCGGCCGTGCACCAGTTCGGGGACTCCCCAGCCCCCTCCTCCAGCTCTCCCCTCTCCTGTCGGGTGGAATTTGGAACCCGGAGCCAACAGGAGAAGGGAAAAGAGGGAGTGCGGGGCTCCCCGAAGGCGCGAGGCGCAAGACAACCACGTTGCTCGCCTTACCCTAAGGCCAGCCCTACATGGAAACAACGTATTAGTTATCCACAATCCACATATTGGGCTTTTCCTTCACTTCATTCGGTGTCATTGAATGTAACTGTTGTTATAGTCTTTCATAGGTATAAAATGCCCCCAAATATGGAGCCACGTCTAATGGAAGATGAGGGACTTTACGTTGAACAAAGGCTGGAATTAAGCAAGAAAACTATAAGAAAAATGGAGAACAGACTAATTCAGGAAAATGATGTAAGAACCCTAAAATAAAAGCTATAAGAGAAACGTTAAAATATTGTATTTACTTAAATGCGGTCCATGTTTATTTCCATATGAATTTCTCAAGGGCATCAGCTGGTTTGGAGCGGATGGAGAAATAAAATCACTACCATCTCCAATCAAGCAACCCTGGGCAATAAGAACACCCTTACCTCATTATAAGTTTCAGCCAGCGTTACAGGCTGTTTATAAGAAAGTAAGTCAGCAACTTTCATTATTAAGAGGCAGATTCCGAATGGCGACAAATGTGAATAATTTACTATTATAATCGTTTATTTGTAAAGCGCCAACATATTCCGCAGCGCGGTACAATGGGGGGTACAGAGTTATGTATAAAACATAAACAGACTGACATACCAATAAGGACAAACACACAGAAGGTAATGAGGGCCCTGCTCGTGGGAGTTTGCAGTTTAGGGGGGATAAGGGGCAATGTTGAAGCAAAAGGTTTCTCTGCTGCTCGTTGTGGGACGGAGTATGCCTATGGGTGGAGTATGGTCCGGACGCACAGCTGATCCCATTAAAGTTTGGGCATGGGGATGTTAGGGGGTGTTAGATAGCGTGGAGTTTGGTCCAGACGCACAGCTGGTCCCTATAGGGATGCGTTTGGAGGAGATGTTAGGGGATGCCAGATAAGCTTCCTTGAAAAAGTGAGTTATCAGTGAGTTTTTAAATGTCTGAAAGCTGGGGGAGAGTCTGACAGTGCGGGATAAAGTAATTCCAGAGAGAGGGGGCAGCGCGGGAGAAGCCTTGTAGGTGGGAGTGAGAGGAGGTAATAGGGCAGGAGGATGGAGAGTGTCATCAGCAGAACGTAGGGGGCACTTAGGGATATATTTTGGGATGAGGGGGGGGGTGCAGCGTCATTGAGCGCTTTGTAAGTCAGAGCCAGGGTTTCACATTTTAGACTGTAACCTCTAGAACGCAGGGACTTCCTTTACTATTGTCTGTTTTTTATTTTATTTGTTGCACTTATTGTATTCTTATACCCTAAATCAGGGGAGCGCAAACTTTCTGAGCTGCGCCCCCCTTGCTCTGGCGCCCCCCTTACTCGGTTTGGCGTCGTCAAATGACGCTGCGGGGTCATGTGACCCTGTTGCCATGGAGACGGGCGTGTGACGTCACTCCGCATGACACCGCGGTGCCATTTGACCATGGCAACTCGTCTGAATTCAGGTAAGTGAGATGCAGAAGCCTCACGAGACCCCCCAGCTTTTAATTGAAATGCCGCGGGGAAGAGCGTGGGGCCTCTGCAACTGCCCGTGCCCCCCCAAAAAATCCCGCGCCCCCCACTTTGGGCACAGCTTCCCTATATTGTATAATCTCTTTATTAAAGTGATGCATACACTGATCGTGCTATATACAGGAAAATACATATACAAACATATATACAACCGTTACTGGCTGTGCTATGTGAGTGCTCCATCTAGTGGGCCAACAAGGTATGGCAGGTCACATTACAATACAAAAAAGTAATGTAAAGAGAGCATTAATCGACAGGTAATCTGCTCTGTTTTTTAGGGGTTGTCATTTGATCAATTACTCCATTTAGGGACTAAAACCTGGTGACTCTCACACTGTACAATATACAAAGAAGTAGTAGACTCATTGATTTTCTGTGATTCTCACTGATTTTTGTCATAAGTGATTGAAAGACTTCGATGGATTCTCACGGATAAAAGTCAGTGTCTGTCATTAAAATGACTTTTTAGAAATCCAAAATCTCACAGATTTTAGCCTTTGGAGGTTGACCGACATGAACCTTTTATTTTTACACCCATTTTTTCCTTTCCCACACACCGCCCTTTGTGCAAATAATTCCCCTCCCCAGTGGCACTGCCAAGACCCCCTGGCAGGGTTTAATAATGCAGCACAGTGGCAGTGCAAAGTATTTTGCTAAGTGTTTAGTGGTTGACACGGGCTTGTGTAGGAAAAAGTAACGTAATGGTGTTGTATAAGAAAAAATGCGTTTTCTAACAAAACACAATTTGATTTTTTTTTAAGGCATTACAATTTGAACAGGAGAGTTCAATAATAAATGCAGTAGAAGGGAAAAAGGAACTATTTCAGCTCGAGCTCATCATTTCAAGTGTGTTATTTAAACACCATCATCTTTTCACCGAAGAGCACGTTTTAGCTTCTGATCTTTACCAACTTTATGAAAATTTCCAGTTCAGGCAACAGCAAAATATAACTCAAGCACTGTGCGAAAAAGTAAGGATCCTTTTGTTTCTATATATCATTTGTTAACACATTATGGGCCTCATGCAGTAAGCGACGATTATGTGAAATCGGCAAGCTTATCGATTAGTCATGTTATTGGCGTTTTTCCCTCTCCGTATGCAGTAAGTGCCGAATACATTCAAAATCAACCCGAAAACAAATCCGCCCACTCTCACGATGATGAGCCGATCACACACAGGTGTATCGGCGTGCGTGGCGGGGTGCTGTTAGGTTGCACAATCACAAATCTTGCTGAATCAGGCGAAACAAGCATGTTTTTGATTGCGCGCCATATTTAAAGGCAACGTGTACTGCTAATCATTCTCTGTGTTGTTGGGAGTGAGAGAGAGAGAGAGACGCACAGAGCTGGACGATTGAAGATTTGCATATTGACTGAGAGACTTGTTGTGTATTGGGAGAGCTTTGTCCTTTGTTGTTTTGTTTACATCTTTGTCTTGTTTTATATGTGGAAGTGGGTCGTGTGATTGCCTGTACATTTCTTGTCTGTTTTTTGTGAGTGCTGGAAGTATGCCCGCAAAGCGTGGGAAGAGTGATGCTGGTGGGAGTGGGAGTGCTACTCGTGCGAGTACGCGTCGGAGTGAACGTTCTGTTCAGGGGAGTGATGTTGCTGGTGCACCGAGTGGTGTTGCTGGGAGTGGGAGTGCTGTTGTTGGGAGTGGGAGTGCTGGTGCTGCGAGTGGTGTTGCTGGGAGTGGGAGTGCTGTTGTTGGGAGTGGGAGTGCTGTTGTTGGGAGTGGGAGTGCTGTTGCTGTGAGTGGGAGTGCTGGTGCTGGGAGTGCTGGTGCTAGGAGTGTGAGTGCTGGTGCTAGGAGTGTGAGTGCTGGTGCTAGGAGTGGGAGTGCTGGTGCTAGGAGTGGGAGTGCTGGTGCTGGTAGTGCTGCTGGTGGCGCAGTTGCTGATGGGGTGTCTGGTGGTGGCGTGCTTGCTGGTGGCCAGCTTTTGGAGGCTCTTCCATTGGAAGAAGGAGAGTCCAGTCAGCACCAGCCAAGCTCTGACCCTAAACCTGCTCGGAAGAAACGTGTGGAGAAGCCACGTAATCCTCGCTTCAATGACCAGGAAAATAGGGCTCTTGTCACTGGCATTCTGGAGCACTATGACAGTCTCTATGGACATTTAGTAGGTAAGTGTACCTTTACATTTATTATTCAAATACATGTGATCCTAGGTCATCTGAGTTTTGTTCATATGCAAATATGGGTACACAATATCTTTCTATGTTCATTAGTGTGGAAACACAGCTTTTTATCATGCCTTACAAGGACAAATAAACACAGGCGGTCAATTTGCCAGAACTGCATACAATATGAATGCAACCTTGCTTACATGTATAGGTTTAGTAGTGAATGCTCATGTGCTTCACATATTACACATAAAACAGCATGTTTGCTATCTCTTGGAACAGCTAGCAGTGTAGGAAACTGGTGCTTATATTATTATTAATTTACCTCATATCTTTTATATGTTTTTCAAGGGCGGACAAGTGCAGCAAGCAAAAAAGAAATGTGGGACACAATAGTCATTGGTGTCAATGCCTGTGGGAATAGTGTCAGGGACAAGTATCATTGTCGGAAAAGATTTGATGATATTAGGTCCAAATTGAAAAAGAAAATACAAGACCAACGCGTGCATGCTACTGGCACTGGAGGTGGGCCCACACCACAACGTCTCATATTGACTCCATTGGAGGAGCTGCTTCGGCCAAAATTACTTACCGTCGTCGTGGAAGGCTTGGCTGGTGACCGTGACATTGGAATTTATCCGTCACAATTTCCAGCAGGTGATAAATATTACTGTACTAGGCGTGTCGTTGCTTACAGTTATTTTGCATATTTACACTGCTTTTTATACTGTCTTCACAATATAAGCATACCTGCATCTATATATGTATATGTCTGATTCTGTATATATATATCTCAAAATAGACATATATGTAGTAGTCCTACTAAAAGCAGTAACTAATATAGCACGTGCCATTGCGTGCTCATTTACATGTGAATTCCCAAAATGCATAGCTGCAGTGGAAGCAATTGATGGTGGGCGAAGATGGGGAACAACAGGGTAGTACACATGTGTAACACATGTTCATGAGAAATTATTAGTAGCTACAGGTACAGAACAGAAATATGTATCATATTATTGTGTATTTTATTGATTTTACTCCGACAAACATGACATTACTGCCTATTTTAAGCATGCATCAAAGAAATTGCATGTAACGGCCTACAAACATCACTGGCACTAACACATCTATAGTTGCTTATGAAAAGGTCCATTTTTGCTTTATGTCATATACAGACAGCATAATGAGGCACACGTATCATATGTTATGTCATTGTTTTCATAACTTAAACACTGCAGATGACTACTTAGCTCATCTACCATTGTGTTAAAGCAGCTGCAATTAATATCTCATCACAGCATACACTTCAACAGAGGGGGTGGGGTTCAGCACACACACTAATTACAGCCTCATTTCACGGTCAACTTAGTTCACACCATTTTCACCTGTTTCAAGTAATTGAAAGGTGTGGCTGATTAGGCTTTTTGGGGAAGGGAATACCTTTCTTACAACCTGAATAGCACAACTGAAGTTAATCACTCATTTGAAAGCTTAACTCTAGCTACTAAATGCCCCAACAACTCATTACTTATCAAAGCGTACGTCACACATTAGTTCACTCATATCTATAGTTGAACTACTATCAAAGACACATTATCACACACTGCATGTGTTGTCTTGTTGAGTCACAGCCACATTCAGGTGTGCCACATCTTCGATTAATGTACCACACATATCCTCTACCAAAAACAACACTTTTTGCAATATGACCACCTTCATGATAACCATTGTGAATGGTCATCTCATGATAGTTATGTACATTATGATACTGATATCACTACACAACATATGATTTTTATGTACTAATTTAATCTATTTATCCTCACGCATTACTGCAGAAACATAGTATGTTGTATGTTAGGGAACTCAAAACTTCTAAGTACACAGGCATGTACAGTGTTATTACAACTATTTATGTTCACTTTCACACACATTTTCGGTTAAGGAACTGATGTTGTTAGTTAATCATAAATACAGAACATACAATAAGTGTTTGTTCAATATTTACACATGTAAATGTAAAACTTATGTTATTGTTATATATAGTTGCCCCTGGAGGACATGTGTCACCTGAGATGGAACAAGTGTCTTCACCTGGGTCAGCCAGCTCAACACAACTAGAAGGTGAGTGTATCATTTGCTGGCCATATAATATGTGCTCTTCTATATGTTATGTTGTCATGTTCATTATTTGTTTTGCACATCTTCTTTAAATAGGATTACTTAGTGTCAGTGCAAATTAAGTGTAAGGCAACATGTATTGTGTTAGTGATGTGAACTATCATGTAGGACTTCTGAGTTTAGAGCAACTTTTCATTCATTCATATTTCATACTGAGTCCAAACATTATTCGTAAGTCAAGGTAGTTTTTAATGTGAGGTTATAAAACGTATGCTAACATGTTAGGTGTTACTTAGGACACAGTACAATTACATAGTAACACAGCATACATTAACATGCCATTTAATAATGTGTACATTTCTTTTTAGAACATCATGGTGATGAGGATGATGAGTATGATGAGGATGACGCCGCAGAAGAGACTGAAATACAATCATGTGACCATGAAGAGGTGCCAATAGAAACTGTTGTACCGCCAAATCGTCCATCAACTTCCACATACGATGCAATTGTAGCTTCAGAGGCAAAAATAGTGGACGCAGAAAATCGTCGCCATTCAGACATGATGACAGTGCTGGAAAGGATGATTGGACTGCAGGAAGAAACAGTATCACAATTGGCACATCTCCACAGAGTCTTCATTGAAGTGCCTAAACAGTTGCAAAAAATCAACACCTCATTCGAAGCATTAGTTGTTCAGCAAACACAAGCTAATTACTGGAGAATGACTAATGTACCACAATTCAACACCTCACAGCCAGGATCTGTTCATGCAGGTCAGTTTTCACCACATTCATCTGATATTCATTCACCAGGCCCAAATGTTACCGGTCAAGTAGCAGACATTGCTGTGCAGGTTCCTGACGACATCCTACCGCTGCCATCTGTACAAATTCAGCAGCTGACACCTACAAAGGAGGCCACAAAAAGAAAACACAAGCAGTTACTACTGACCAGTTTTTGGTCAAAAACAAAAAAAGACTCACATGAAACAGACCGACCATCACTTGTGCAGTGTCTACCAACTTGCTCACATGTGTCAGTGGGCACAAGCTCTGTCGGTGAGTCACTTGCCACAAGCCCTGTCCGTGAACAGTCAGTACCCACAAGCCCTGTAGGTGAGTCACTGCCCAAAAGCCCTGTAGGTGAGTCACTGCCCAAAAGCCCTGTAGGTGAATCGCTGCCCAAAAGCCCTGTAGGTGAATCGCTGCCCAAAAGCCCTGTAGGTGAATCACTGCCCACAAGCCCTGTAGGTGAGTCACTGGCCACAAGCCCTGTAGGTGAGTCACTGGCCACAAGCCCTGTAGGTGAGTCACTGGCCACAAGCCCTGCCCGTGAAGTGCCAGAGGCCACTCAAAGTGGCTCTGTTGTGCCTAAAGTTGGTGGCAAAAGAAAAAGGAAAATTCAAGAGACAACAAGCAGGCCTGTTACTCGCTCGCAAAAGGAACAAAAAAAATAAATGTTATAATTCAGAAAATATGTCTTTGGCCTTGTTTTGTTAACTTCAGATTATCTAATTACTATTGTATGTATGCTGAAGACTGTGTTGTTTCCAAACTTTCAACTATGTTCTTGTACACGTGAAGTTTTGGAAATGTTAACACTCATAATTAATTGTGTTATAAATATTTATGTTTTAATCGTCTGTTCAGTAATGGTCCACCAGGAGCCAGTTGCTAAGTTTAGAGAAGCTGCCATTGACTTTGCAGCAAAACATTGCATTTGGGTGTGTTAATTGATGTAAGAATTGCATATGCATATTAGTCACATGCAATTATAAAAACACCTAAGTAACTGCAAACATCTTTCTTGTACGTGTACAGCAGGATTATGTGTAAATTATTACTTACCTTTGCCTTGCTTGGCCATTGTAATTTTGACCTTTAATCATTTGTGTGTTCTTGTTTCAATAACATCTCAGAATGTATAATAATATATACACACACACACACACACACACACACACACACACACACTCTGAGTGTGTGTGTGTGTGTGTGTGTGTATATATATATATATATATATATATATATATATATATATATATAGTACTATATAAACTGGTATACATGTATTTTACAAACTAATACACTTCATGCTTCCTTGTGAAAACACTATTTTAATAATACAGGCCTAATGTTTGAGAAATATCCTAAGTATGAGACTCTAACAGTATTGTGCTTAAACAAATGTTTATTACTTAATTCAATCATGTTTCTCACCATTTAAATAGGTTTCATACAAGGTATACTTAATGCCATCAATGTTGTGTGTACTCCTGCAATATTAAAAAAAATAACATATAATATATAAATATATATATATTTTTATAAGAGAGATATATTTATATATATATATATATATATATATATATACACACGTATTTAAACTCATGCAGACAGGGAGTTAACCAGACTTTCACATACACACAGAAATGTAAGCGGGGAAAAAACATTTCTTTTTGCAGGTGTCTGTTTTTACTGATATGCCTGGCTAAGAAATATTTTCACACAGTGGTCTTTGTTAGTTGTCAAAAAAACACTATGTGAACGCATTCAAAGTCTAGGGATGTTTTTCACAAACGAGATAAAAGAAGGAGAAATGTTTCTCCCACAGTCCCATATCACGAACCACAACTGTTAACCCAATTAGACAAACAAATCCAATTGGCGTTTGAAATAAGGAGTCAAAGTAGTTAGTTTTGTTGACCTTGACAAGGAAAAACAGGAGTTTGTTAGCCATTCAGCACATTCATTTTGATGAGCAAATAACACAGACCTGCACACAGCTTTTGTGCTACTCAGACATGGCTGATGAATTCGTTAACAATATTAATCCCCTTTTAGGGTATAAGTACATGATCTGTGAAGCCATCTTGAACAGTCGCGGACAGAAAGCAAGCACACGCCAAATCGATGATTTCATTCGAGCAAAATATCCTTATTACCAAGACCGTAAGCATGCACGGAATTTTAATTCCTCAATAAGATTCACTTGATCAAGTAATGACTTTTTTGAACGTGACCAGGATAAGCTACAACACACCTATGGTTTCTGGAAGATTGCCCCGGAAAAACAATTTCTCCTGAAAGACGGCACTTATATTGTCGTGAAAGGCATATTTATTCCTAATGGCAATAGCAATGTATCCGCTACTACTGATCCGTTTGAATCGATACGTGCTGCAATATCTGCAGCCTCCATTCCTGAAACCCACATTGTACAAGAACAAAAGTACTATGATTATGTACCAAGCCTTTCAGCTGAAAATGCATTGGAATGGGAACCCGAAGAAATGAACCTACCTCCCGACCAATTATTTGAAGAAAGCAGTGGCGATTCCTATGAGCGCATCCTGGAGGAGATATGTGTCATACTGGATTCAGCGGTTGGGTTAAGCGTGGATGAAAATGCCTTGCATTTCTGGAGCGACCAGTTGCAGCCAGGCGAAGAGTTAATTCTAGAAGAATGGTAAATATAAGAATCGTTATGCGTTGACTCTGCGTTTAAATTTTTTTTTTTTTGTAACCACCATTTTCACTTTCAATGCGTGGATACAGCGTAACATTGCAGACTGCATAACATGTAGCGATCACAAACAAATTGTTTCCTAATACAATATAGTAGAACCTGAAAGAGTAGTACACATTGCTGACGGAATAAATATACGTACTTTCCTATCCCTTTAAACATATTAGCAACATTTTTCCATTACTCTAACACATACCTGTTTTGTTATCATGCAACATCTACAACATTGAAAACCGGGTCCACCACGTATGACGTGGGACCCTTGTCATGGGCCAAGGCGTCCTTAAAAAGGATTACTGATGTAAGTCCCGCCCCCAAGCGACGTGCGCGCCTCAAAGCCTATTGGCTGTCATGTTTTGTTATAGTAACGGTAACTGCAGTGTGTGATGCGTGCGGCTCAGTGTTTGTAGGCGTACCCTGGGCGTTAGCCGAATGTTAATTGAGTGGGAGGAGTGTTAGCGTGCGTTTCACGCTGGCTTAACATGACGTCACACGTATTGCATTTGCGCATTGTGTTATCGGCCGTGCTTTCTGTTCAAACACGTCTGTTTAAAAAGAATACAGATGTACTTGTTTAGAACGAATGTAGTTTCGTCTTCATTGTATTTGAAATAAAGATGTTATGTTTACTGGTATTTTCAACATGTATTGAACGCACAACGTACGCTTTGTTTTGCGCATGCGCTAACAGTTAGTGGAGCCAAGCGTGAAGTGCGTGCGCACACAAAGATGTGCGCGCACATCTTTCAGTATACAGGCAACGTTCACTTCTTATACATAGTTATGCCTGCTACAAATTTAAAGAAACATTACATACTGATGAACAGTTTTACTTCTAACATATAAGTGACTGACGTGTGTATCTACACAATCATATAGAGCTGCGTAACGCGTTGTCACGGATGCATATCTAGTAAGGTGCCATCTTTGACCATCATGTGTTTGCTGTATTTCAGAGATGTCGGGGAAGATACAATCGGATCAATGTATGATTTCAGAAGAGTCTACCTTTATATGAGATGATTGTGAGGAGGAGCCACCGACTACTATACTACATATGGAACTAATTTTATATTGCTTGCAGCGCTTATTAACAAACAATTAAAAATGTGATACCCTTATGCCTATATTGCATAAGCACTTAATTAACATAATGATGTTGCAAAAGAGTGCCTCATGAATTTTTATTGAGTGTTCTTTAATGACTACTAACATTTTATGACATGGTGTGTTTTATATATAACAACCATTCCCACTCTGCTAACACATTTGTGTATTATAATATGTAATGGAACGTATGACTGTCGAAACTATGTAACAATAATAATAATAATATGAGCATGTTCATGTATAGGGCTGCTAGTTGTACGCAGCGATTTACAGACACATGTTTCAGCCTGAGGTCCCTGGCTTGTGGAACGTACAAATGTTTTTTTGCCGCATGAGGCACAGGGAGATAAAGTGACTTGGCCAAGGTCACAAGGAGCCCACACCGGGAATTGAACCAGACTCCCCTGCTTCAAACTATCAGTGCCAGTGTGTGTCTTTACTCACTGAGCCACTCCTTCTCCCAATGTAAAGGACACTTACAACCAAGTAGCCATTTATTTTTAAAATCTCTTGTTACATGGGTATGTAGATAAAATGGTTTGGGACTGTAGCAAATAATGTTACTGGCCAGATGTTATGGTCCCCTCCAATGCATGATGTTCTGAATATGACATCACCATCATGTTATGAAGTACGTTTCTGTGTATATTTCATTAACCTAACTAACTATAGTTTACTGTGTTTATTAATCGTTTAGAAATACATAGTATAGTCAATATGATGATATAAGCTACCATAATAAAGCTGGTGTTATCATTTGTCGGTGTTATACATGGATCCTACACCAATTGATACACACACAAACAGTTGTCTTAAAAAGTGTGTCTATGCTAGTGATGAATGTGCTCCCGTAAGTAAACAAATAAGTACAGTTATCCCCTTTTCTCCAAACACCTCTATATTACATTAATGGAAATTATAAGGAAACATACATAAAATGTGATGAAATGTGAGTAATCATTTTGTAATACAATGCACATGAAACCTCAAGAGTAGCTAAATGCATATACATGATACAGAAAGTACATATATGTAACATTTGTGTTTAAACCAATATATTGGGTTTTTAGTTCCAATAATTATAGGAAGATTGAGGTAGCCACATCTTATGAGAGTTGTCAGCAAATATACATACCATGATCAGTCATACTGCAAATATACCTATAATGCAAAGGAACAATATATAAATTGCAAACATTGACATGCCATCTTCAGTACCGTAAAGAACACATCAAAGTGTGTATTTGGTGTTAAATGTGCAACACCATGTATATTTAATGACATTCAAAATGTAAATCAGCCTGGTGTACACATCATCTGGATGTACATGTTACACTGCACCAATAACATTGTATGTAAGCATACTAGAAGCATGAATGATTATGGGCATAATATGTGTTTTGCCTTAGCATAAGGAATAACACAATGCTAAAATATTATTGCTTTGTTACCCAAGTTGTATTCACATACACACAACTAAAGTACAATTGAAGAGGGATTATATAACCTGTGCAACAATAACATACCGGTGCCACATCCCTTTGTGCACACAGCAGAGAAAAGAAAGGTGTGCAACCCATATTCATCTGTGTCCTAACAGAAGGTTATATAAAGAAACATTATTGTTAATATAACATAATTAAACTATAAAAGTAGTACTAGGAACATATGAGTTTGTACTTACAAGAAAAAAATGAATTGATGAGATTCTGTCGTGTCTGGCCACCACTGGCTGTTTGTTCATTTTCAGCAGCTACATGGGTGGGATGCTCGTCTACCAAAGCCTCAGCTAGGTCTGACTGTACATTGTGCCTGAGTGCAACATTGTGCAAAATGCAACAGGCAAGGATAATATCAGACACTTTTTGAGGCTTGTATAGAAGAGCCCCACCAGTTCTGTCCAGACACCTAAACCTGGTCTTGAGTAGGCCAAATGTCCTCTCTATAACAGATCTTGTAGATATATGGGCTGCATTGTACCTCTCCTCTGCTTCAGTTTGAGGGTTTAGCACCGGAGTCAAGAGCCACGGCCTAATTCCGTATCCTGAGTCACCTATAATGAATGGAGCACACATAAGCTGACATTAGTGATCAAATTGTACAATGCCAACATTCCTAAATCAAAATGTGTTTTGTGTTAGAACATGTAAATGTGTACTCACCCAGCAGCCAACCAGGTTCAAAATGACCCTCTTCGAACGCATGGAAGACTGAAGAGTTCCTCAGGATAGAGGAATCGTGACTGGAACCAGGGAACTTGGGTACCACATGCATTATCCTCATCGTGGCATCACATACCACCTGTACATTGAGTGAATGGTAGTGCTTCCGATTGCGGTACACATGCTCACTCTGACTAGGTGCAATCAAAGCAACATGTGTGCAATCGATTGCACCCAGCACAGATGGTATCCCTGCTATATTATAAAAGCCAGTCCTGACTTCCAGCCACTCTGTTGCCTCTGTAGGAAAATGAATATAATTCCTAGCGCGTCTATTGAGTGCATAGAGAAACTGGGACAAGGCCCGCGAGAATGTAGATTGCGAGACCCCGCCCACTATGCCCACAGTTGTCTGGTATGACGCGGAAGCAAGATAATGTAATGAGCACAGCATTTTAACAAGCCCAGGGACTGCACGACCTCTGGCTGTGAAAAAATCTAAATCCCCCCTTATCTCCTCATAAAGAGATAAGATTGCTGCTGAACTCAAACGATAGCGACTTACAATCTCCTCCTCACTCATCCCATCTAACAGGGTTCTCTCCCTGTACAGACGCGGACGAGGCACAAGTTGTCTCCTCTGTCTTCTCCTCTGATCTCCTGTCCCTCTACCTGTCCCTCGGCCTGTCCCTCTCCCTGTCCCTGTCGTATCCGCGTCACTGTCACTGTCCCTCGGTGTGTCCCTACCTTGCCCTATATCATTCTCTTGATCAGCAAGCATGTCATAGAAAAGAATGTTCCTGCGTCTCCTAAACATTCGCAACATTTTTAAATGAGTAGCTGTGAATGAGCAGGTAATGTGCGTCCTTTAAATAGGTATGTGATGATGTCAGGTGACATAGTAAAATGCAAGGTGTTACATTAACATAATAAAGTACTTCTGTGGCAAGCTGTGTGCACTTGTTGTTCTAAGTATTTGTTGTGTGTATTCTGCAGGGAATGATGATATTTGGCAATGATGTGACGTGAAGCTTTGTACAAAGATTGCTTGCAAATAAATAGTTGCATGTGCAATGCATGTAACACTTGTGAACGCAAGAGTCAGTCATGTAATGAGACAAAAAGGCTGAGATTGACGTGGGAAAAGTTTTGTGTAACATGTGTAATTAGCCATGTTATTGTCACATGTTGCCAACAATGAATAGTCGTGTGCATATGCATGCATTTGTTTAAGGAGGATAGTTGCTATAGAATGAGTTTACAAGGTGTCCCAATGATGAATTACTGTACATGTGTGTATAAGTTAGGTTGAAGTGCTTGTAATGCAACGGTTACAATGTAAACATGCAATGTGATTGAGCGTCCAATAAGTGACGTCATGAAAATAGGGAGGACCCAAACGTAGATGTAAACATGAGAATTTAGATGTACATGAAGGTTTAAAGATGCGTGACACATTACAAGCATTGTGTAATGTAAAGGAACATGAATATACGGTGTATGTGTGACATGTGTGACATCATGTAAATAATTGTCGCTGAGTTGAGTAAAATGTGTGATATGATGTGAGGTTCTCCTTTAAGAGTGTAGTATAGTATTTTCCCTTGCCACATCATCACATGATGAGTAATGTGACCCGCAAATGCTGAAAACATGTAAAAGTCGAATGTTATGCAAATAAGACACATCAGCTGTGACACAATGCAGGGAATGCCCCCACACTGTAATGCAAATCCCCCTTGTATTGTGAGCAATGAAACGTAAACAGTACTATACTGTTATACGTCCCCGCTCCATTGACTTCCATTGATGTACAGAAGATTTTTTTTTTCTAAGTGCCGTTCCGGCAGCCTTAGCGATCGTTCTCCCGTCCAAAATGCCAACTTTAGTTGGCGGGAGAAATCGGCCATAACATCTCAATTTCGTAGTGCCGATCAGCCCCGATAAGCTGTTTTTTTTTGTTGAATCCAGCCGATTTAAAAAAGTGGCGATCAGTGTCGAAAACAGGCTTATCGGCAGCCGACTGGCCATAACCAAATTATCGGCTCCGAAACCTGGCGATATGAAGCACTTATCGGCGCTTACTGAATCTCAAACCCAATTTTGGCTATAAAATGGCCATATTTCCCTTATCAATGCTTACTGCATGAGGCCCAATGTCTGCTGGTATTTGGCTTAGTACCATTTAATATGATACTCACCCCAGAACACATTAAAATGATATACAAGTGTCAATGTAAAAAGTTATTTTTAGGGTCATAATATTTTTTTCTGGTTAAAATCAGCATTGCTGATTTATCAGAAGCAAGTTAATGAAGTATTTGAGTTATATACATGCATGCATGCATACACATGCACACATACATACACATACTTACACACATACATATATACAGTATTGAACATTAATTGTATTTATATCAGTGTTGTGGGGAAATGCTTCACACAAAACGGATCCAAACATATACCTCTTATTGACGATGTTTCATGGTAACTATACAACATTGCTCAGCCTATCTGATAACTTTGGAAAGTGATAATTGGAGGAGTCATAGAGGAATCAAACTTTTTGTAGGTCATTTTTTCTTCCTTTTTTTCTGCCTTAAAAACTCTGCCAAGTCAGGAGAGGCCTAAACTTCCATCGCTAATAAACTGCATCAAATGGAAGAAACGTAATTAAAAGTGCTGTGCCCCCCAATATAGCCTATTTTTTTTAAGTGAGCACCGTGTGATGCCCTTTAAAGCAGATTACCATCTTCTTATTTTTTGTCCCAGTGATTTTAGATTGTATTTAATTGTTATTAAAAAAGGCCCCAAACCTGCAGTACAGTGGTCAGGTGGCAACTCCCGCGGTCTGTTTTTACTTTCTCCAATCTCCACTGCACCAGGAAAGTCAGAGCTGGTTTCCATGTAGACCACCAAGGAATATATCCAGGGATGCCACCCACTCAGGCTTTGACCCAGAGACTACGGGTTTTGGTCACGTATCTCCAGGCTACGGGTTTACCTGTGAAATTCCCGGGCAGCGACGGCAGCATCATCCGGCGGCATTTCTCCTTGCAGGTTCTGTCAACATGGTTCCGCGTCATCAAATGGCGTTGCGCTGCCTTGACAATGGGAAGCTACGTGACGTCACTGTGTTACGCGGTGTCACGGCGCCATAAGGCGTTCCATTGTCATGGCAACTAGACACCGAACGGCGCCACGACATCACGTTGTTATGGCAACGAGGCGCCATTTGAGGTCGCAGAGCCATGTTGACGGAACCTTGCAGGAGGAGATGCCGCTGGAAAAGGTAAGAGAAGTAAATATATGAATAAAATTATTGTAGTACTGGGTCCTGAGGATTGCCGGGTACCGGGTATCAGGGGAAATTTTCAGGCTGGGTACCCGGCCAGGTAGCTTTGCCTTCCCTGCAGCTGGCGGCGGAGGGTGACGTGAACCGCTGCGACATCGTGGGAGCAGCGGCAGACATCCTGGTGGCGGAAGCAGCAGAGGACATCATTGTTGAGCCAGTGGGAGCAGCGGAACACATCCTATCACAGCTGATGCTGGTGGGAGCTGGGAGCATGTGACCAGAGCAGGAGCGTTACTGTTAGACAGCCGTAGAGGAGCTGGCTGTCCAATAGACAATGACGTCCTCTGCTGCCACCGCCACCAGGATGTCTGCCGCTGCTCCCACGATGTCGACGTGGTCCTCCTCACCTTCTGTCGCCGGCTGCAGGTAAGTGTTCTGCTGCTCTGCTCCTGCCGTTCTCCAAGAGGAGGACCGAGGGTGTAGAGCAGAAAGGAAATTACCCGGGACCAAGTCCAGGGGGTGCTGGGTCGTTAAAATAGTGCCGGGTATGCCAGGCTACTGAGTAATTTTCGGATACTCGGTACATTGCTAAATAAAATAAATAAATGTAAAAAATTCAATTTTATTACAAAAGTTCTATAGTGCGCGCGCGGCAGTTTTAGTTGGCTGAGGTTAGTCAGCCATTCTATAATGGTGCCGCGCTTACGGCAGGGAGCGTGAAACCGGCTGACGGGGGAGGATGAAGAAAAGAAAGAATTTGCGCCGCTACCGCCGCTGAAAATGTATGTATATGTGTGTATATGTATGTATGTGTGTGTGTGTGTGTGTGTGTGTGTGTGTGTGTGTGTGTGTGTGTGTGTGTGTGTGTGTGTGTGTGTGTGTGTGTGTGTGTGTGTATGTATGTATATGTGTGTATGTGTGTGTGTGTGTGTGTGTGTGTATATGTGTGTGTGTGTGTGTGTGTGTGTGTGTGTGTGTGTGTGTGTGTGTGTGTGTGTATGTATGTATATGTGTGTATATGTATGTGTGTGTGTGTGTGTGTGTGTGTGTATGTATATGTGTGTATATGTATGTGTGTGTGTGTGTGTATATGTGTGTGTATGTGTGTGTGTGTGTGTATATGTGTGTGTGTATGTATGTATATGTGTGTATATGTATATGTATATGTGTGTGTGTGTGTGTGTGTGTGTGTGTGTGTGTGTGTGTGTGTGTGTGTGTGTGTGTGTGTGTGTGTGTGTGTGTATGTATATGTGTGTATATGTATGTGTGTGTGTGTATGTATGTGTGTGTGTGTGTGTGTGTGTGTGTGTGTGTGTGTGTGTGTGTGTGTATGTGTATGTATGTACAATGTTATTAAAAAAAATATTAAAGGATTTATTTATTTATTTGGAAACATATTTAAACACACACAATACACGTACATGCACATACATGCACATACATGCACACACACAGTACCTCACTCGCGCACAGTATACACCCAGGCACGCGCGCAGTATATAACAGCCCTTAGCCTTCAATACTGTAGAAGGTGGCAACCCTTATCATATCAGAAAAAAAGGATTATCTTGATCTTCTCAGATAACGCTCTTTGAGGTCTAATAATGTCACTTAGAGGTAAATTACATATACTCTAAAGCAGGGATGGGCAACTCCAGTCCCCCACGTCCTCCCACAGGTCAGGTTTTCAGGATATCCCTGTGCCAGCACAGGTGGCTCAGTCAGCGGCTCAGTCGAAGACTGCACCACCTGCGCTAAAGCAGGGATTTCCTTAAAACCTGACCTGTTGGTGGCCCTTGAGGACTGGAGTTGCCCACCCCTGATCTAAAGCGAACATTTGAAACCTTTTTTCAGACGAAAATCCCTAAGTAAATTTTCGACCAGAAACGGCTCCACGACTGCGTTGGAGTATATTGAATTAACCCCTAAGTAACAGGGAATTACTTGCCATATATATTTAGGGGAATATACACTGTTTAAAAATCATTGAGAGGGGGGGGGGGGGATACTTTACAGCATTACAAAAAAATCTTGAAAAAAATAAAATAAACATAAAATAAAGACGCAGAGGGAATTTTAACAAGCTTCTTGATTTTGATGGAGCAGCAAAAGGGAAATGGTGTATTGTGTGAAAGCAAACACCAGAAATGAGAAACATTAGAAATGAGAGTTCGGGAAAACGTCTTAGCAGGAATCAATTTTATTATTAAGCCGAGATAGTGCCGATCGCCGATATCGTGAATATTGTAGGGAAACTCTTTTTGATTTAGTGGCAGTTTATCTGCTGAAATTAGCATCATTGCAGCTTGAAGAACAGGATCCAATGATGGATTAGTATTTCAGATACCCTCCAACTGTCCCTATTTAGCAGCTACTGTACCTATATTTGATATCCCGTAACTATTTAAACCAGATGTTTCTATTGTACCTATTTCTTCCTGTGAGAGCCAGGGAGTGTTGTGCTGTCTGTCGCACATTGGTTAAAGCTCGGAACCCTCAGCTAATAACAGCAGTTTGAAGATCAATAACTGATTTGTGTTATAGGGAAGTTATCACTTTTATTTTATGGCTGTAATATGATAAATAAATCCAGAAAAGTGTTTTATTTGTCAAATATTTGCTTGTAATAAATTGCATGTGTTTTGGGGCCTTCATAAGAGATGCTCAGTTGCATGTAAGATCCTGTACCCCACATTGATAGAGGTAATAAAGTGTATCTGCTATATTTACATGTGCTCAGGGTTGCAAGGTCTGCCATCATTCTAAGCCCGGCCATTTCCTCCTTGTCCGTCTCTATGTTCGAGGCCTTTCATAATGGGAACACATCTAGAACAACTGAGCATTAGTGATGTACAGTGTACAATAAGTGGAGCACCCTCTTACTTACAGTATTATTGATTTATTTCAATGTTGAAGTAATGATCTAATTAATTGTAAAATAACACAACTGTCAATGGTGGGAATAAGGGAATTATGTATGGTATAAATGTGTATTGCTTCTTCAAAGGAGCAAAAAGCGTCATCGAATTAGACCGTTTACCAGAAATGTATACAAAGAAAGTTTGACATTTTCCTGCTGCTATGTTTTGTACTTGTTTATATTGGTGTTCCGATTCTTTTCTACAGCTCAATGCATTAATTCATTGTGTAAAAGCTGCTGAGGGTAATGCTGAAGCTGATCAGAAACACCGCAAACGTTTGGATGATTACAAAAGCCAAATAAGGTAACTTGCCCTGATAAAAGCTCTCAGTGTCGTGCTTGTGCAATGATCTGTATGGTATATGATGACAACCATCTTTACAGCTGTAGCACCCTGCTAAAAGTTTTACATCTCCGAATGTCAGTGCTGGTCCCTGCAGGCAGTGTAAGGGGTTAATCCTCACAGGCGTAGTACTCACAATTGTTATTATTATGTTGCCATTTAAAGGTCAGGAAATGATACTAACTGGTTTCCAGAAACTGCTAGAAGGGTCACATGACAGGGTGTGATCCTTGTGCAACATATATATCCATTTAAATCTGCCAGTAACTGGGGTGGGGTTTTACACCTACCGAGGTTATAAAAAGGGCAGACGTGTTTTCCCCTCAGATCCCGGGGACCAATATCAGATTTCCCATTAGGCCCGGGTTTAAAGCGGCAAAATTTGAGGGCGGCAAAAATGTCTGCCCCCATTTGCATTTGCCGCTCTCTCGGGCCTACCGGACCTAATGGGAAGGCACTTATTTACCTGTGCCGGCCGCCTCCGTTCTGCCGCCCTGCTTCTCTTTAAAAATCGAGCATCAAATGAGGCCGCGTACGTCCCAAACGACATCACGCGGCGTCTCGTTGCCACGGCAATAGGTGTGAAACACAACCTTGCCCCAAAATGTAAAAATCATGGTGATAAGTTAGGAATTCCAGAGTTGAGGCATCAGAAAGGTTAATGGGAGGAGTAAGTGGTTTAGTTTGCTCGTTTCCTTTATAAATGATCTGTCATTGTTTCGTTCTAAGTGAATTATTACCTGGAGTTTGTGCTTCCAAAGCTCTCTCACCGAAAAGGAGAAACACATAACACAGTGATAGAATAGAAAACACAATTGAGCAGTGCTCTACTAAACTGATGTATGGGGAATTGAGTAATTGTACTGTATCCCTGGCTTGCTCAGTCCCTTTGGACTAGGGTATGAGTCCAATGTCCAGTGACCCCCTAGCGGGGGAAACCTTGAAAAAGTGGAAAAGAAGAAAACAGATAAGCACAGCCTGTATAAGTATTGTGTATATTCACCAAAAAAACAATATCACTCACTTACATGTGATAAAACATCGGTGGGCGTAGTGGAGCGCGGGCACCTTGATGTTAACCAGGTTTCACCGGCACTCCAAGTGAGGCTGCTTGTCTGTTCCTCTGGAGCTGGCGTACTGCACAAGATCCTGGAAGTTTAGACAGTCTCACGTGTCTTTGCCTCAGCCACTTTGGCGCCACTTTCAAAAAGTTTCACCGCTTTCCAGCTGCACACTTTCCTTCCGTGTCTGGCGTCTGCCATCAGTGGGGGTGGCTGGTTCGCTTAGCTCCACACCTTCCTTCCGTGTCTGGCACCCGCCATCAAAGGGGGTGGCTGGTTCGCTTAGGACACCGCACTCTGTTATGTGTTGCCAAAACCATAAACCCTTATTTATGGGTTTATGGTTTTGGCAACACATTATGGAAAGTTCTACTACGCCCACCGACAGTGATCGAATAGACATGATAAACCAATAACACGTGAATCACAGAATGCATAACTTTGCTCGGCAATGTACAGTAAGGCAGTGGCTTTCAGCAATGTAGGCAATTAAAATTTACAGCTTCACTAACACCAGTCTCGCACTCTGCAACCCTTAGGGGCTCATTCTCACAGTCTGACATTTTTGTTATCACGGTATTCAGAAAGAATTAAGAAGAATTCCCGCAAGTCACAAACCGTGAGGTAGGAAAATGCCAACGCTCGGGATAGCAGTGACCCTACCTCAGCCTTTTTCTAAGTTCTACCTCTGCGATCTTCCCACAGTCTGAAAGAGCTGCACAGAGAGAGCGGCATCTCCCTGCACAGCTCTTACAGGCGATCGCACTGTTTTTATTTAAATTTTAATAACAGAGTATTGTAGCAGGGGGTCTCCGGAGCAGAACCACATTAATTTCAGCCTCGGGGACCCCGTGCTTCCCGAGTTACAGGCCCGGTATGGGGTACGGCTATCTCCTGCACGTAATGAAGGGGTTAACTCCTCTCGCAACCCTACCAGTAGGCCTAAACACCCACCACGGGCCAGATACCACCTTCACCCACCCCTCTGCCCCCAATAAACCGGGCACTGGTATTTAAACCCTTCATTACCTTAGCAGTTAGCCGCTAAGGTAATGAAGCTACGTGTAAATGTATTTTTATTACATAGGATGGAAGCCGGGGTCTCCGGAGCTGGTATTAATGCGGGCCAGCTCCGGAGACTCCCGGCTTCAATCCGATGCTTTAAAAAGAAATGTTTTCTTCTAAGTCAAATCGTGGATCCCAAGCTCGCATAGGTGACGAGATGAGAACGGCAAGTTGCAGCCACAATGAGCTTATCGAAGCTACCTGAATAACTAGATTTCTCAAGAAATGCGAGTTAGAGCACTTTTTGAGCTCCCGCACGGTTTGTCTGAGCGGGAGCGCTACCGATTGAGAAGAAGTACTTCCCGAGCGAGTTTGGCATGTTATCAAAGCTTTCTGAATACCTACACATGCAAACTCGTTCGAGAAGTGCCCAAAATGCTCAATGAGTTAGTTATCTTAGCAACTAGAATGAGACAAATGGGATGTTTCTTTTAACCTTTGGACCCTCTGCTATACTTTAGCATATGAGTCCATACTCGAGTACACATTGAATTCATGATTATAAGCACTGTAGGGATTAACTAGCTATATATCAGTGAGTCTAGAACACAGATGGAGTGCTGATCAACCACATATATGTGTACTATGTGCTAACATTCAGATCTTCATTACGGTGCTATTGGTGTCTGATTTAGCAGCCCTGCTACTCGTTTGACTTAATCATTTTAGCCATACATCTGAGAGGTTATTTGCCGATATACCAGGACTAGTATTGATCCTGCTATGCCATATACGATTCAATAGTGTCTGCTTTATATCTGTGACGGTAGGGGTAGCTAGGGGACCTAATAAAGAGAAATCCCAGCTATTTACCCCTAAATCCATGTAACTTGGCCAGCTATGTAATGCTTATTTCAGCCAAATGTAATTTAATATCTGGGGGAGAACAGGGGATGTATTCCAAAGCCTGTATTCTTTATTCCCTCTAAATGGAATCCCCCCAGTGAATCAACATTGTTCTGTGATGTGATTTGGGCTAGCTGTAATTCTAAGTCCTGTCTTTTACATAATTACCTTATGTCTGTATTTATGCCTGTGTTAGCAATTCCACGAAGCTAGATACAGTAGTTTGGTATTCTGTGGTGATGGAATTAACATGTTAGCCCTGCAAATGTAAATTAAGTTATGTGCCTGTCATTTCTATGGAGGGAGTTTCTGTAAATCCTTTTAGCTGAACTGTTCTATAGAAAATATATGATCAGAACAAATGAAGGGCACTAGTTCATAGAATCAGTTACCAGGTCTGAGCCCCAGGCACTGTTTCTCTTGGCTGGCTGTCCTTGCTCAATGTTAAAGGATAGCCACCAAGGGGTATATAAGGAACACTGCTGATCAGAGCACTAGTCCACTCTGGGAAGGAGTGTGGAGAGGCCCATCTTTTTTTGCCTTGTTTTGTCCTGGGATTGATCCCTTAAATATAAATGGTGTTAAAAGACCTGGTCTACCGTGACAATATCTACTGGTTTATAACCCTCTCTCATCTGGCGTTTGTTTGGCTCCTATCGCCATGTCTGCAGGCATTTAAACAGCTGCTGCAGACACTGCTGTACTTCCACTTGGTCTCGCTAGGGCTGGCTATATTACGCTTATGTGAGCGCTATTAGATTTCATTAAACACCAGCTGAGACCGCAAGGGGACTTACCTTACACACTGGGGGTGCCTTATGCACTTACACACTGCAGTTCTCGGCTGCCATGGGTTGCAATGATCCATGGGGCGACTGCTTTACAAATGTAAGAGTGATTCAAAAATAGAAAAACCGAAGCACAGCTGACAAAAAGGTGTACCGGTGGAACAGTTGACTAATATAAAAAATGTATTAAATTTAACACATATACACAAAAAGTCCTGACAGATCCTCTAATGTTTCTAATGGCTTTTAGGCCTACTACTGTATAGTAAGGAAACATTATTGTTTCTCTAATTGTGCACTGGTTATTTTAGAGAGACCAAGAGACTTCATGACGTCGAAGTAAATAATGATATTTCCGTTATACATAAAATACTCACTGTCTGGAAACAAATAAAGGCAGTAAGGATAAAACAGGGGTTTACGAGCACCTCAGTGAAAATACAGTTCCAAAAGTAAGTTGGTTGCATGGAAGTACAAATGTTGTGTAATCCCTCTGTTTTACCTCAGACTGACATCCGCTGCTTACTCAACACATGGCCATAGGTCAGTCAAAGGCAAACATACCACAGTGATGTAAATAACACGAGGATATTTATAATGTAATTATAGCATGGCACCAATATAACAATATGATCCTCAAACGTGAGTATCAGTCAGTACATACACAACACACATAGATATAAACACTTCACACAAGACGCTGTGTCGGTGTGCACCTGTGTCTCTCCTCGTGATCACCCCATCCTGGGTGTAAGGGTCTGTGTAAAGTTGCCGAAATACTATTGGAGTTCTTAAATAGTGTATTAACATAGCAGGCCTGTACTTCGCAAATACATCAGTACCCTTTTACTTGGCTTCCGATGAGAATCCCCTCTGTTGCTATTCATGCCTCCCACTATCAGACAAATGGCTGCTCTGCTTGGGCTCCACACACACACAGACACACACACACAGACACACACACACACACACACAGACACACAAAATATAATACTCCAACACACACCCATAATACAATACCCCACCCCTACACACCCGTAATACAATACCCACACACACCAAAAATACGATACCCTCCACACCACCCCCCCCAAAATACAATACTCCCACACACCCAAAATACAATACCCCCTCCCACACACCCACACAATACAATAGCCCTCCCCCACAAATACACTTTCCTCTGATTGCCGTCACCGGGCCTCGGCTCTCCCCAGTTACTGCTGCCTTTTCCCACGCTGGGCCTGCCTCTCTCCCCCGCCAGTGCGTGCCAGAAGCTGGGCATAACTTCTGGGTGCAACCAGCTTCCGGTGCGCACCGGCGGGAAGCTGGGCATAACTTCTGGGTGCAACCAGCTTCCGGTGCGCACCGGCGGGAGAGAGGCCCAGCATGGGAAGAGAAGGCAGCAGCTGCGGAGAGCCGGGGCGCAGCGACAGCAGCCAAAGGCCCGGCCTCAGGTTGCAGCCCCTGAGTGCCGGCTCCTGGCTCTCTCCAGCGGCTGCCTCCGGTTTTCCTGCCGTCCTCTCTCTTCCGCTGGTGCGTGTCCGAAGCTGGTTGCACACGGAAGTCAGACCCAGCTTCCGGCGCGCACCAGTGGGTGAAAGACGACGGCGTGGGAACAGGAGGCAACACCTGGGTAGAGCCGGGGCAGCGGCAACCAGAGGCCTGGCATCTGGACGCAGAAGTAGCTGGGCCCAACTTCCAGCGGCTGGGACCCCTACAACCACCGGGCCCGAGGCACTTGTCCCAGTACTCCCCACCTGTCGGCAGCCCTGCTACCACTACATCTGTTGCTTAATCACATACACACACAGGCACATTTGTTATTGCTACTGCTAATGTGGCTATATAGTTGAGATAAAGAGGAATAGGGTTTTGTTTTTTTAATACTTTTTTTTTTCAAGAATAAAGACAGAGGTATGAATAAAAAAATGTCACAAGAAGTCAAAGAATAGATTTTCATGAATGGGTAAACCAGGGAAATAAAAAATAAAGAAAATATAACTTAACCATAGAAAAGGGTAAGAAAATGTTAGTGGAAATGTACAGTACAGTTCCAATACTTAGATCAATTATATCAAAGGTCTCATTAATCACTCCTGGACAATCACAAGTGTCAACAAAGATAATTAGCACTCTTATACTGGGATTCACTAGCCCTGGATACGGTTTATTGCATCGCAATGCTGCGTCGACTGACATTAACTTGAATGGCAGATAACAGGGATCATGGTGCATGAGGTCAGTGCATCTTCGCTTTGACCATCACATTACTTACTTATTTGATCTCAAGCTTTTTACAGTTATAACAAGGAAATTGATTGGTTAATCCACCTGAAAGGCAGAAATCAATGGTTCTCGGATGTTATAGAATATATGAGAGCTTCTTTGTGTGTTAAATCTCACAAACAATGTCCCACAGCTGGTGAAAACATGTGAGGATTTGGCTGACCTTATGTGGCAACAAAATGTTCAACTAGTAGCTGTACAGATGTGCTTTGTAATTTTGCATGTAAATTCATATCCCATTTTATTTAGGATGACAGTGAAAAATAATCAGGAAAACCAGGAACATGAACTGCAAATGTCAAACACAGAGTTAAATGAGAAACAAAGCAAAACTACTGAAGTGTTTCATGAGGTCGCTGAAAACTGGAAGGAAAAAGAGCAGGTACCCAATTAATTCACTGATACTTGTCCAAAGCACCTAACATTTTGAGGCCAATAGTTACTCTGGGTTACAACTGCACAGGCATCTTTCAATTGTCCTTGTATTTGTTACAGATACTATATAAAATTAACTTTTTGATCGCACTAGAGTCCTAAAAAAAGAGAGGTGAAGGAACTCACTTTGAGAGTGATGGTTTACAATGGGAGGGGAAAGATGAGGAGTGGAGCCAGTGGTCATCGTACCATTTCAAACGAGTGGTACTGTGCTCCAATTCAGGATATGTCAACTTACTTGAAAAAGGAAGGTATTAGAGCGGTATGTTTAATGTTTATTGCATGGTTATAATGTTTGACGTGCTTGAGCAGTTTGTGCACCTTCAGTACACACTATCAACATCACGATCATCTTCATCATCTACCTTCTCCATCTCTGCCTCAATCCCTCCCTCAGCCATTCCTCCCCCCTCCATCTTCTCACAGTCTTGAAAAATGAAAGCTGGAGCCCGTGTAGAGTCCATCCTCCTAGTCCAAGTCTATGCAGTTGCACATTTTGCTGAGGAATAGGATGCATCAGACTGTGACTCAGTATTTGACTCTGACCTTCCCTCACATGTAGGTCTGCTGGTGCCCTTGATCACCCAGAGGTAGAGGCCATGCCACATTCAGAACAATACTCCTCTTCCTTCTTACTCTCTTAGTTTTGGTATGGATGGCTACTATCTGAAAGCCACTTCTATTCTTGCCAACAACATCTATTTTTTTTTCTGGAGACCTGTTTGACCCTCTGACCTGATGAAGAATATGATGGTGATAGCAAAACCTGCCTGTTTTTGTTTCTTTTTATAGTAGAAGGCTGCTGGGAGCAAATACAACTGCTGCTGTTCTCCTTGGAGCAATTACTACCCTTTTCTTCTTGTTGGTCCCATTGAGTAATGGTCTTTTCCAGCTGCCATAACGGCAATGACCATCACCTTCCCAACCCCTTATGTTGCCAATGTAACTACTGACACAATTCTCTGTTGTAATTCACTGAGGGTGATCAGAACACTGTCTACTAAGTGTATTAAGACACCCTCTCCCATCCTGAACTCTCTTTCCAATGCACAAGCACGTGGAGTGTATACCCTGCTTTAGTCTCAGCATTAAGTGAATCTAGAGATTTTAGACAATTTCACATATTAGCAAAATTAAGTGAAATTGAAATGCACAGTGACTTAATGTGTCAAAAATCCCTTGCGACCTCGGAGGAGGCGACAATGTTTTTCACAAAACAGAAAAGGCAAAGTGTTAATGATTTTCAAACTCCTGCCAAGGCTTTGCACACCTCTACCCATTACCTCGCTCTTACTTCTGGTAATACCTCTCCCTATACAACCTTCTGGCTTTCCCCATTCCTTTTCTTGCCTATGTTTAAGAAACCAATAGGGAGCCCCCGCTACTGCTGGATATAATATGTGGGAGGTGCTCTTGGGTAGGTAAGAGGAATGGAAGATAAGTAATCCAAGTATAGCACTCAAGCTCACGCTCTGGTTGATAAGTGATAAATAAGTTATAAATATTAAAAATATATTAAAAATATAGTTTTAATTCAATACAAAATACTAAAATACAGGGTATTAACATAACAAACTGGCGCACACCAGATTAAATGTTGTGTAGTTTGTACTCAGGATCCTAATACAGCTGAACCCCGTTATAGCGCAGCCCGTTATAACGCGAATTCGGTTATAACGCGGTTTTCACGTGGCTTTTACATTTTTCACACACTGCACACACTCTCACTGCACATACTCTCACTGTACACTGTACACTGCACACTGCACACTGCACACTGCACACACTCCCAGCACACACTCTCACTGCACACACTCTCAATGCACACTGCACACTGCTCACAGCACACTGCACACTGCTCCCAGCACACTCTAACTGCTCACAGCACACACTCTCACAGCACACACTCTCACTGCACACACTCTCACTGCACACACTCTCACTGCACACTGCTCACAGCACACTGCTCACAGCACACTGCTCACAGCACACTGCTCCCAGCACACTGCACACTGCTCCCAGCACACTCTCACTGCTCACACTCTCACTGCACATACTCTCACTGCACACACTCACTGCACCACTGCACACACTCTCACTGCACACACTCACTGCACACACTCCCAGCACTCACTCCCAGCACTCACTGCACACTGCACACACTCTCACTGCACACTGCACGCACTCACTGCACACTGCTCACTGCACACACTCTCACTGCACACACTCACTGCACACTGCACACACTCACTGCACACTGCACACACTCACTGCACACTGCACACACTCCCAGCACACTGCTCACAGCACACACTCTCACTGCACACTGCTCACAGCACACACTCTCAGCACACAGCACTCACAGCACACTCTCACAACACTCAGCTCTAACAGCACACAGCACTCACAGCACACTCACACAGCACTCACAGCACACTCACACAGCACACAGCACACTCTCACAGCACACAGCTCTCACAGCACACTCTCACAGCACACAACACACAGCACACTCTCACAGCACACAGCTCTCACAGCACACAGCACTCACAACACACACTCACAGCACACTACACCACATCTCCCACTCCCCCTCCCTACCTTTGGTGTCGGCTGCTGAGATCGGAGCGGAGCTGGCATCAGGAGGAGGGGGGGGGGTGTCGGGAGGAAGGGGGGGGGGTGTTGGGAGGAGGGGGGGTGTTGGGAGGAGGGGAGGGGTGTCGGGAGGAGGGGGGGTGTCGGGAGGAGGGGGGGGTGAGTGAGGAGCAGGCTGGGACTCGGAGGGCCGCGTGGGCTATGTCGCGGAGGGCAGGTAGGTGTGGGGGCCTGGGGGGGAGGAAATGGATGCCGGTTGTGGGAGGTAAGGAGCAGGTTGCGGCTGGACTCGCCGTTGCTAGGGGACGTGTAGGGCTTCCGGCCACCTCTTCCTTCCTTCCTTCCTTCCCTCTTCACTCCCTCCCGATCAGGCGCGCGGTGGCCATTTTAAAAAAAAATTAGCGTGACCCCGGTTCTAGCGCGGTCGGATCGGGTGGCCCCCGAGGACCGCGCTATAACGGGGTTTAGCTGTAGTAATGATAGATGACGAATAAATATTCCATCAACTGCTTGATGCGGTCCTTAGATGCAAGGGTGCCGCTTGAATTAATTGAATTAAAACATTGGATCTGGTGTGCGCCAGTTTATTTTAATACCCTGTATTTTAGTATTTTGTATTTACATAGTTACATAGTTACATAGTAGATGAGGTTGAAAAAAGACGTACGTCCATCAAGTTCAACCTATGCTAAATTTAGACAACAGATACTTTATCCTATATCTATACTTACTTATTGATCCAGAGGAAGGCAAACAAAAAACCCAATTAAGGGGAAAAATTAATTCCTTCCTGACTTAAGAATTGGCAATTGGATTAATCCCTGGATCAACATCCTTCCCATGTATACTTATTTGGTATATCCCTGTATACCTTTCCCATCTAAAAAGATGTCCAACCTTTTTTTGAACAAATCTATTGTATCTGCCATCACAGTCTCCATGGGTAATGAATTCCACATTTTAACTGACCTTACTGGTAAGAACCCTTTCCTTTGTTGGTGGTGACATTTCCTTTCCTCCAACCTTAAGAGATAGCCCCGAGTCCTTTGTACTGCCCGTGGGATGAATAGTTCTTTTGAAAGCTCCTTGTATTGTCCCCGAATATATTTGTATATAGTTATCATATCCCCTCTTAGACGCCTCTTTTCTAATGTAAACAAATCTAATTTAGCTAGCCTCTCCTCATAAGTTAGATTGTCCATCTCCTTTATTAATTTGGTGGCTCTTCTCTGCACTCTCTCTAGTTCCATAATGTCTTTTCTTAGGATTGGTGCCCAAAATTGTACTCCATATTCATGGTGTGGTCTTACTAATGCTTTGTAAAGGGGCATAATTATGTTTTACTTCCCTTCCATCCATTGCCTGTTTGATGCAAGATAAGATCTTGTTTGCCTTTGCAGCTACTGCATGACATTGGGCACTATTGCTAAGCCTGCAGTCTACAAGCACTCCTAAATCCTTCTCCATCAAGGATTCCTCCAATATATCTCCATTTAATTTGTAAGTTGTCTTTTTATTCTTGCATCTCAAATGCATAACCTTACATTTATCTGTATTTAACCTCATCTGCCATTTACCTGCCCACGTTTCCAGTGTCTCCAAGCCCTTCTGAAGAGAAATGACATCCTGCTCTGATTCTATTACCTTACACAATTTAGTATCATCAGCAGAGATGGAGACTTTGCTCTCAATCCCAACCTCAATGTCATTAATAAACAAGTTAAAAAGCAGGGTTCCCAGTACCGATCTCTGAGGTACTCCACTCACGACTTTAGCCCAACCTGAAAAAGTTCCATTTATGACAACCCTCTGTTGTCTGTCCTTTAACCAGTTTTCAATCCAGGTGCATATATTATTACTGAGTCCAATTTTCTTTATTTTGTAAACCAACCTCTTGTGTGAAACCGTATCAAAAGCCTTTGCAAAATCTAAGTAGACCACATCAACTGCATTACCCAGGTCTAAATTCCTAATTACCTCCTCAAGGAAACAAATAAGGTTAGTTTGGCAAGATCTATCCTTCATAAATCCATGCTGACTATTACTAATAATTTTGTTTTACATTAGGTATTCCTGAATATTATCCCGTATTAAACCTTCAAGTAGTTTCCCTACTATTGAAGTCAGGCTTACATGTCTGTAATTTCCCGGTTGTGATCTAGCTCCCTTTTTAAATATAGGCACCACATGCTTTACGCCAATCTTGTGGTACTGAGCCGATGGAAATGGAGTCCTTGAATATTAAATATAATGGTTTGGTTATTACTGAGCTTAACTCCTTGAGAACTCTTGGATGTATGCCATTTTTCAAGTCGCTTATGAACTTCTTCCTCAGTTAACCAATTGTTCATTAATATGGAGGTTGTGGCTTCCTCCTGCGGCACTACTATTGAACTTGATTCTTTCCTGGTAAACACAGAGGCAAAGAATTTGTTTAATACCTCAGCTTTTTCCTTATCTCCAATAATCTGCCTACCCATCTCACACTGAAAGGGTCCTATATTTTCTTTGCTCATTTTTTTGTTATTAAGGTACTGTACTTAAAGAACTTTTTAGGGTTGACCTTACTTTCTATTGCAATCCTTTTTTCATTATCCATTTTTGATAATTTGATTGCCCTTTTGCAATTTTTGTTACATTCCTTATAATTCTGATACGATGTCTCTGTCCCTTCTGACTTAAAGAATCTAAATGCCTTCCTCTTCTTGTCCATTTCCTCCCCTACCTGTTTATTTAGCCACATTGGTTTTGACTTATTTCTTTTATACTTATTACCCAAGGGTATACACTGATAAGTGTGCTTTTCTAACAATGTTTTAAAGACTGCCCATTTATCTTCTACATTTTTCCCTGCAAAAACATCATCCCATTGTATTACTAGTAGATTAGACCTCAGTTTATTAAAATCTGCCTTTCTAAAGTTTAAGGTCTTTGTTGAACCCAAGAAATCTGTTTTTTTGATAATTAATTCAAATGAGACCATGTTATGATCGCTGTTGAATATTTGTTATTACTTCTACATTGTTTGATATGACCAAATCCAGTATTGCCCCTCTCCTGGTTGGTTCCTCAATAATTTGTGTCATATAATTGTCTTTAAGCACCCCCAAAAAACTGTTTCTTTTTGTTGTAATGCTAATCTCATTTCCCCAGTCTATGTCTGGATAATTAAAATCCCACATTATGCAAACATGACCCAGTTTTGATGCCTTCTCCATTTGCAAAAGCATTTTAGCTTCCTCAATCTCACAGATATTTGGTGGTTTATAGCATATTCCCACAAACATTTTCTTTATACTTTTACCTCCACTGCTAATTTCTATCCACAAAGTCTCCACATTTTCATTATTCCCTTCATAAACATCATCCCTTATAATAGGTTTTAGATCCGGTTTAACATATAAACATACTCCACCTCCCCTTCTATTTGTTCGATCCTTCCGAAAAAGGGAATAACCCTCAAAATTAACTGTCCAGTCATGGGTTTCATCCCACCATGTTTCAGTAATGCCTATGATATCATACTGCTCCCTTGCAACTATTAATTCAAGCTCCCCCATTTTATCTGTCAGGCTTCTTGCATTAGCAAGCATGCATTTAAGTTTTTTTTCAGCCTGTACTATTATCTTATCTTCTCTTTCTTTTCTGCGCCCACTTGTTTTAGTCTTTAGAAGTTGTCTAGTATTATCTGTATTTACTATGGGTGTCTCACTGCTTGTCAAACTCGCACTTGCCCCCATTCTACCTCCATACCACCTTGTATCCTCCTCTATTCCATTTAGTTAATTATCTGTTTCATTCCCCTCCCCCCTCCATCCTAGTTTAAAATCTCCTCCAACCTTTTTAGCATTCTCCCCCCTAGCACAGAAGATCCCTCTTCATTGAGGTGCAATCTGTCCCTAACATAAAGATGGCACCTGTAGACGGACGTTCACAGAGGTACACAATTGGAGACTTTATAAGGTGAAATTATAATAAGGCTTTATTGTGTCTTTTCCTTTTCATCATGAAATCATCCAAACACAGGGGGGGGGGGGGAACAAAGCTTCTATTCACTTGGGAGTATTTCTAGTGAAAAACTATGCAATTAATTCACATCTCCCTTAGTTAGGCATTTCTCCCAGCCCCAAACACATAGCATGAAATATGCAGATATAAGAAGTCTCTTAAGAATGAAAGTCTTATCTGTTAGCTGCTGTAGAGTAAGCTTCTCTGCTCTCCTGGATCCGCACCCGTGTGTGCACAGAAAATGTCAGCATCCAGGTTTAGAAGTCTTATTTGTCAGCTCCAGAGATCTATGTTCTCTTGGTCAGTCTCTCCTGGGAGACTCAAGAGCCACTGCTCTGTCTCCAAAGTTCAGCTCTCAGTCAGAGCTAAGGAGTCACTTCCTGTCTCACAAGACAGGCTTTTCTAAGCAAACAAGTAGGTGGGGTTAGTTAATTGCCTACCAGCAGTTAACCACTACACTGCTGGATTAGAGGCACATTTGTGAACAGGGATAAGTCCCCTGTTACATGCCTCCCCTGTTTGTGGGAAGCTCGGGCTTACCACGGCCAAAGCCCATCCTTCCACTCTCATTCGAGATCTTTCTGTGACTTGAATGAGAGTGGATGGAGGAAGAGAACCCTCTGTCCTGCTGGGATTGGAGCCCTTTCTCCAGTTTATTTTTGTCTCCTCCCGAAGGTGCTTGAGATCAGCACTCCTCAGTCGCTCGAGGAGGACTTTTTCCAAGTAAAGTCTTTTTACCGAGTGCGCGGTCATGAGATTTCTGTTGCGTCGGGCATTCCTCTTTTTGTAGACAAAGTGTATGGCAACAGTTGTCGAGCAGTTAGGACTAGCCCTTAGAGTTTTCCGCTTTTGAAGCGGTCTTTCTGCACCTCCTCCACACAACGGAGTCGCCAGTTCAGCTTCTTTGGGACTGAGTTGCACCTCCACCGCCCTTTCCAGAGAACGTCCTATCTTTTCAGCTTCCTCAGCTAAGGATTCTTCTGGCTTTGATTCTGCACTCCTACCTCTGTTTGTTGCCTGTTGGGCAGCTGTAGGTTTGGCTAGTGCTTTCTTAGGTGGCTCAAACTTCATAATCTTGTTTTGAAGGTGCGTGGAGTCCCCAACTCTCACTGTACCCTTGTCCTCACGGGCATTAGTTACTGTGGGATACTGGTGCTTGGGCAGAGCCAATACCTTTTTCCGTATTGGAGGAATCTGTAAGTTACTGGTCTGCAGAGTCTCAACCTGTTTGAGTGCGTCTTGCAAGTCTCTTCTCAGGGAATTTATTTGCGCACTTTGCTTTCTCTGAGTCTGTATCAGTGTCTCCTTCATATTCTGGAGCTCTGTAATTTTTGTCGTTAAGGTTGCCGCTGCGTCTGTTTTCTCCTTGGTGTACTGACTCAAGGGAATGGAACAGTCTCTCTGTCTCTCCAGCTCTTACTCCAGTTTCTGAGCCTTCTCACGCTCCCTCTCATACAGAGTCACCTGGTATCGAAGCTCCGCCTCCAATGATGCTCTGGTGACATGCAGCGTGGCCTTTAGCTCCTCATACTACTCTGTGGGGATGTACTGTGTATTCAGACGTTCCTGCAGCGCTTGTACCTCTTTAGCAGCCTGCAGCTTTTCTTCCTGCAGCGTTTGCTGCTTCTCCTCAGCATACTGGAGGTGTGTACGCAGACCTTGCAGTTGGTTCTGCAGTCGGTGCTCTGCTTCAAACTTTTCCTTGACTTCTTCTGTCAACTGAAAATTTTCTTCTTTCAGTTTTAAGTTTTCTCTTTTTAATCTTGAATTTTCTCCTTTTTCAGTCTCTGTATTCTTCAGGGCCTCTTTGCAGTCCTCCTTCCATTTACGCACATCTGCTTTGAGAATGACAGTCTCCTGGCGTGAGACTTCCTTCTCTAGGTTGAGGGTCTTAAGCTCCTTCTGAGAGACTTTGAGATCTGTATCAAGATTACCAATAGTTTATTTAGCAATGTCCAGCTCCTCAGTGAGACTGTGTAGTTCCTTTCTGGAAACTTCCAGGTCTGTGCGGCAGCTGTTGGTCTCATGATGTGAGGCATTCAGTGCTCTGCGGAGTGTCTGAACCTCTTTCTGAGATATGTCCACTTCTATCCGGACACTGTTGACCTCCTGTTGTGAGGCATTCAGCTCTATGCGAAGAGTGTGAACCTCTTGCTGGAAGACTGTCATCTGCTTCAGTGCCTCCTCATACTTCCGCTTTAGCGTAGCCACCATTTTATCAGATTGGCTCTGCTTTTCATCCATGGCGGAAATAGTAGCATTTGCAGTATCTAGCTCAGTCTTGAGATCGTCCAATTCTGTCCTGGCTAAAGAGTAAATTGTGAGCACATCTTATTGTAGCCTCTCGTTATTTTTCTGTAGCTCTGTGTAACCATCTTCTTTTTGTTTCAATTGTTCACGGAGCATATTACAGTCATGCCTGGCATTTTTCAGGGCTTCTTCAGGGCTGGTCAAGGGATCGTCACTCACTGGTTCCGGCTCCACTTCCCTGGGATGGTTGGTTGAGGGTTCCTCACTGTTGGCACCGGACAGACACTTCTTTGGGGTACACGACTTCTGCCTTGGGCCCTCTGGATATTCGGTTAACCACGGGATGAATTCTCCATTTTCTCTAGGCGGCAGGGCAACTCGGTCCCCCTTTTTCTTCACAGGATCTGCGGACGTGTCTGTTCCTTCCACGGTAAGTGAAGAACCGCTTTTCTTTTTCTTTTTCCGCTTTTTTGTTTTGGATGACTCCGTCCCATCGGGAATACCGGGGTCTCCTTCTTTATTTAATACTTTAGCAGCTTCATTATATACGCCAGGCTTTTCTTGCAGTTGGTTAAGCTGACAGAAATATTGGGTGATCTGCTGCTCCCGCTCTGTCTCCTGTCGACCATATTCATTATCATAGAGGGCGGTCTTTTCTGTTCGTGCTGAGTTCAGGCACCCCCACCATTCTTGGGGTGTTTTGTGGGTGTGACTCGGTTCGGGTTCCCCGTAAGAGATGTCTTCCTCTTTATTGGACTGGAAGGGCCACTCTTCCGTGGGGTAGGGTTCATTACAGGAACGCTGCATCTTGTCCTCCATTTTTAGGCTATCAGGTGTAATTTTCTTCCTGACTTCAGGAGGCGCTATTGCAGCTGTTGCCACTGTATTTGCTAGAACCCCCAATTGCGGTAGTCCTACAGATGGGCATATTTTGCTTGTAGAGGTCGTAGCTCTCACAGGCATCTCTGTAGACTTTTCTTTCTTGGGTAACTTTTTTTCCAATATCAGCAGTACTGTGCATGCATTTTCTCTTATCAGGTATACAAGATGTGCAGTTGCTAGGTAAAAAAAGTCTATTTGCTTTACACCATTTACTTGCTAGGTGCAATCCCTCCGCTTCAGCAACAGAATTTGGTTTTCTGCCTGAGTTCAGTAATTTTCAGTCTCATCTTTGGGTATTATGGCATTCACACTTCACACTTTGGGTGTCTGTTTTTCTCCCAAGATATATATAGGACGACTTTTTTACTTGCAGAAAAAAACATTCTTTGCAGTGGACTATTTCTTTCATTCCCGGCAGGGTGACTCAACACTCAACATTTGTTTGCTAAAAATTCCCCTGCTTCAGCACAGTCTTGTATCAATTTTCACACTTTTCTGCATATACTCCATTTCACAGCTGGTAGCCCTATGCGGTGTGGCAACCTTTATTTGCAAAATCAGTACCACTCGTGGGTCACCATCTGTATTCACTGCTTCAGCAAAACTTTTTAAAACAACAAACACCTATCCCTTTTTAAGGGCTGACTCACTTCTTGAACCCTGACTATGGCTGGAAGGCAAAACCCCTATTTCAATGACCATATTACACTTTGTGATAGGCAAATAAGGTTTAGTTGTTTCAGTGGTGTATATCCCTTTAACTCTGATCTCTACTGCATGAGGTTTTTTTTTTTCTAAGTTGCTCAGACTTGTTTGTAGGCAAAAAGCATAACAAAAAAAATTTCACATAAAAATCTCTGGTCCTTTTTCACTTCAAAGACACCTCTCATCCCACTTCTGACACCATATGTAGACGGACGTTCACAGAGGTACACAATTGGAGACTTTATAAGGTGAAATTATAATAAGGCGAAATTATAATAAGGCTTTATTGTGCCTTTTCCTTTTCATCATGAAATCATCCAAACACAGGGGGGGGGGGGGGGAACAAAGCTTCTATTCACTTGGGAGTATTTCTAGTGAAAAACTATGCAATTAATTCACATCTCCCTTAGTTAGGCATTTCTCCCAGGCCCAAACACAGTATGAAATATGCAGATATAAGAAGTCCCTTAAGAATGAAAGTCTTATCTGTTAGCTGCTGTAGAGTAAGCTTCTCTGCTCTCCTGGATCCGCACCCGTGTGTGCACAGAAAATGTCAGCATCCAGGTTTAGAAGTCTTATTTGTCAGCTGCAGAGATCTGCGTTCTCTTGGTCAGTCTCTCCTGGGAGACTCAAGAACCACTGCTCTGTCTCCAAAGTTCAGCTCTCAGTCAGAGCTAAGGAGTCACTTCCTGTCTCACAAGACAGGCTTTTCTAAGCAATCAGGTAGGTGGGGTTAGTTAATTGCCTACCAGCAGTTAACCACTACACTGCTGGATTAGAGGCATATTTGTGAACAGGGATAAGTCCCCTGTTACAGCACCTCTCAGATAAGGAGTCACAGTGCTCTAAAAACCAAAACCCTTCCTTCCTGCACCACTTTCTTAGCCATGTATTAACCTCCCTGATCTCTGACTGTCTCCCTGCGGTAGCGCATGGCACTGGTAGTATTTCAGAAAATACTACCTTGGAGGTCCTTGCCTTAAGCTTTTGGCCTAGATCCCTGTAATCATTTTTTGGGACCCTCCATCTTTCTCTAACTTTGTCATTGGTGCCAACGTGTACCAAGACCATCGGGTCAATCCCAGCCTCCCCCAACAATCTGTCTACCCGATCCGCAATGTGCCGAACCCGAGCATCCGGGAGACAACAAACTGTTCGGTTCATGAATTAAAAAAATATTTTTAATATTTATCACTTATCAGAGCGTGAGCTTGAGGGCTATACTTGGGTTACTTATCTTCCATTCCTCTTTTGCCTATATTTAAGTCCGCTGAACCAATGACTCCAAGGTCTCCTTCCTCTATAATTATTGACATTATAATGACCCAAGTGTGTTAATTTGCACTTTTTGGCATTAGATTGTATCACTCATTCAGCATTCCTCTAATGATTTAGGTAGCTAAATCATCAATCATTTGGTTTACCCCAATCAGTGTCAACCCTGTTACAGATGTTTGTGTCATCTGCAAAAATGCATACTTTCCCTTCCAGGCTCCCTAATATACACCAGCCACTGAGCAGGGTAGCGAGACACTTTGGGCATCATGTATCCATTTTTTGGTCTGTTTAAGGAAGATACTGTTTTTTAGTTGAAACCTTAAACTACATTTGGAAAGGCCTTTTTAATACCTGAGTGTAGGGAAGCAAGGAGCACAGCTGAAGTAGAAATCTGCAGGGAGAGTCCTGTAGAAAAAATGAATAAGGGGCACAACTCCGTGCTAAAACTGAGGGTGATTTATTGGATAATTGCACAGGGACAGAAACACAGCCCACACACCGACATGTTTCGTCCCACGGGACTTTATCAAGGTGTACCACATCACTATACCTCCTTACCTTTAATACACCCATTTCGCGCCAAAATCGCCCAACCGAGTACACTGCGCATGCGCGCCGGCGACGCGTCGCATCTCCGTGACATCGCCTCCCCTCTGGCACTAGTCCTGGAGTCAGAGACCACGTCACTGGGATGCGTCCGTTTCCACCCTGGAACGCATGCCAGCTGTGCTCCTATTGGGCGGAGGCGGAAGAGGGATGAAAATTACATTTTTTTTCATTTTTTTACACTCAACAACTTTATTAGTATTAAAAAAAAGAGACAAACATATTTTGCCCATAGCTAAACTTTGCAAACAGACACATTGCTAGTTTAGTTTAGGGTTGCATTAAAAACAAATGCTAATCACATTGAATAACCTTTGATAAAATAAAAATAAAAAGAGAGAAGATATTTTAAACAGTCACAAAACTACATTTAGACTACGATCATTTTAGAAGATTATATTCTAATCTAAGTAGATAAGTTTATACAAAAATACTATAATATGATTATTTGTATCAAGCACTAACTTTATCCATACACTTGAATTATGTAGTCAGAGTATAGACTGAATCTATGTGATTGGCTGTATCATTGGATTTTATATGGGGGAATAGAAACACTTAGGGCCTCATGCAGTAAGCGTTGATAAGGGAAATATGGCCATGTTATAGCCAAAATTGGGTTTGAGATTCAGTAAGCGCCGATAAGTGCTTCATATCGCCAGGTTTCGGAGCCGATAATTTGGTTATGGCCAGTCGCCTGCCGATAAGCCTGTTTTCGACACTGATCGCCACTTTTTTAAATCGGCTGGATTCAACAAAAAAAAACAGCTTATCGGGGCTGATCGGCACTACGAAATTGAGATGTTATGGCCGATTTCTCCCGCCAACTAAAGTTGGCAGTTTGGACGGGAGAACGATCGCTAAGGCTGCCGGAACGGCACTTAGAAAAAAAAAATCTTCTGTACATCAATGGAAGTCAATGGAGCGGGGACGTATAACAGTATAGTACTGTTTACGTTTCATTGCTCACAATACAAGGGGGATTTGCATGACAGTGTGGGGGCATTCCCTGCATTGTGTCACAGCTGATGTGTCTTATTTGCATAACATTCGACTTTTACATGTTTTCAGCATTTGCGGGTCACATTACTCATCATGTGATGATGTGGCAAGGGAAAATACTATACTACACTCTTAAAGGAGAACCTCACATCATAGCACACATTTTACTCAACTCAGCGACAATTATTTACATGATGTTACACATGTCACACATGTCACACATACACAGTATATTCATCTTCCTTTACATTACACAATGCTTGTAATGTGACACGCATCTTTAAACGTTCATGTACATCTGTCTTCTCATGTTTACATATACTTTTGGGTCCTCCCTATTTTCATGACGTCACTTATTGGACGCTCAATCACATTGCATGTTTACATTGTAACCGTTGCATTACAAGCACTTCAACCTAACTTATACACACATGTACAGTAATTCATCATTGGGACACCTTGTAAACTCATTCTATACCAACTATCCTCCTTACACAAATGCATGCATATGCACACGACTATTCATTGTTGCCAACATGTCACAATAACATGGATAATTACACATGTTACACAAAACTTTTCCCACGTCAATCTCAGCCTTTTTGTCTCATTACATGACTGACTCTTGCGTTCACAAGTGTTACATGCATTGCACATGCAACTATTTATTTGCAAGCAATCTTTGTACAAAGCTTCACGTCACATCATTGCCAAATATCATCATTCCCTGCAGAATACACACAACAAATACTTAGAACAACAAGTGCACACAGCTTGCCACGGAAGTACTTTATTATGTTAATGTAACACCTTGCATTTTACTATGTCACCTGACATCATCACATACCTATTTAAAGGACGCACATTACCTGCTCATTCACAGCTACTCATTTCAAAATGTTGCGAATGTTTAGGAGACGCAGGAACATTCTTTTCTATGACATGCTTGCTGATCAAGAGAATGATATAGGGCAAGGTAGGGACACACCGAGGGACAGTGACAGTGACGCGGATACGACAGGGACAGGGAGAGGGACAGGCCGAGGGACAGGTAGAGGGACAGGAGATCAGAGGAGAAGACAGAGGAGACAACTTGTGCCTCGTCCGCGTCTGTACAGGGAGAGAACCCTGTTAGATGGGATGAGTGAGGAGGAGATTGTAAGTCGCTATCGTTTGAGTTCAGCAGCAATCTTAGCTCTTTATCAGGAGATAAGGGGGGATTTAGATTTTTTCACAGCCAGAGGTCGTGCAGTCCCTGGGCTTGTTAAAATGCTGTGCTCATTACATTATCTTGCTTCCGCGTCATACCAGACAACTGTGGGCATAGTGGGCGGGGTCTCGCAATCTACATTCTCGCGGGCCTTGACCCAGTTTCTCTATGCACTCAATAGACGCGCTAGGAATTATATTCATTTTCCTACAGAGGCGACAGAGTGGCTGGAAGTCAGGACTGGCTTTTATAATATAGCAGGGATACCATCTGTGCTGGGTGCAATCGATTGCACACATGTTGCTTTGATTGCACCTAGTCAGAGTGAGCATGTGTACCGCAATCGGAAGCACTACCATTCACTCAATGTACAGGTGGTATGTGATGCCACGATGAGGATAATGCATGTGGTACCCAAGTTCCCTGGTTCCAGTCACGATTCCTCTATCCTGAGGAACTCTTCAGTCTTCCATGCGTTCGAAGAGGGACATTTTGAACCTGGTTGGCTGCTGGGTGAGTACATATTTACATGTTCTAACACAAAACACATGTTGATTTAGGAATGTTGGCATTGTACAATTTGATCACTAATGTCAGCTTATGTGTGCTCCATTCATTATAGGTGACTCAGGATACGGAATTAGGCCGTGGCTCTTGACTCCGGTGCTAAACCCTCAAACTGAAGCAGAGGACAGGTACAATGCAGCCCATATATCTACAAGATCTGTTATAGAGAGGACATTTGGCCTACTCAAGACCAGGTTTAGGTGTCTGGACAGAACTGGTGGGGCTCTTCTATACAAGCCTCAAAAAGTGTCTGATATTATCCTTGCCTGTTGCATTTTGCACAATGTTGCACTCAGGCACAATGTACAGTCAGACCTAGCTGAGGCTTTGGTAGACGAGCATCCCACCCATGTAGCTGCTGAAAATGAACAAACAGCCAGTGGTGGGCAGACACGACAGAATCTCATCAATTCATTTTTTTCTTGTAAGTACAAACTCATATGTTCCTAGTACTACTTTTATAGTTTAATTATGTTATATTAACAATAATGTTTCTTTATATAACCTTCTGTTAGGACACAGATGAATATGGGTTGCACACCTTTCTTTTCTCTGCTGTGTGCACAAAGGGATGTGGCACCGGTATGTTATTGTTGCACAGGTTATATAATCCCTCTTCAATTGTACTTTAGTTGTGTGTATGTGAATACAACTTGGGTAACAAAGCAATAATATTTTAGCATTGTGTTATTCCTTATGCTAAGACAAAACACATATTATGCCCATAATCATTCATGCTTCTAGTATGCTTACATACAATGTTATTGGTGCAGTGTAACATGTACATCCATATGATGTGTACACCAGGCTGATTTACATTTTGAATGTCATGAAATATACATGGTGTTGTACATTTAACACCAAATACACACTTTGCTGTGTTGTTTACGGTACTGAAGATGGCATGTCAATGTTTGCAATTTATATATTGTTCCTTTGCATTATAGGTATATCTCCAGTATGACTGATCATGGTATGTATATTTGCTGACATCTCTCATAAGATGTGGCTACCTCAATCTTCCTATAATTATTGGAACTAAAAACCCAACATATTGGTTTAAACACAAATGTTACATATATGTACTTTCTGTATCATGTATATGCATTTAGCTACTCTTGAGCTTTCATGTGCATTGTATTACAAAATGATTACTCCCATTTCATCACATTTTATGTATGTTTCCTTATAATTTCCATTAATGTAATATAGAGGTGGTTGGAGAAAAGGGGATAACTGTACTTATTTGTTTACTTACGGGAGCACATTCATCACTAGCATAGACACACTTTTTAAGACAACTGTTTGTGTCTCTATCAATTGGTGTAGGATCCATGTATAACACCGACAAATGATAACACCAGCTTTATTATGGTAGCTTATATCATCATATTGACTATACTATGTATTTCTAAACGATTAATAAACACAGTAAACTATAGTTAGTTAGGTTAATGAAATATACACAGAAACGTACTTCATAACATGATGGTGATGTCATATTCAGAACATCATGCATTGGAGGGGACCATAACATCTGGCCAGTAACATTATTTGCTACAGTCCCAAACCATTTTATCTACATACCCATGTAACAAGAGATTTTAAAAATAAATGGCTACTTGGTTGTAAGTGTCCTTTACATTGGGAGAAGGAGTGGCTCACTGAGTAAAGACACACACTGGCACTGATAGTTTGAAGCAGGGGAGTCTGGTTCAATTCCCGGTGTGGGCTCCTTGTGACCTTGGCCAAGTCACTTTATCTCCCTGTGCCTCATGCGGAAAAAAAACATTTGTACGTTCCACGGGCCAGGGACCTCAGGCTGAAACATGTGTCTGTAAATCGCTGCGTACAACTAGCAGCCCTATACATGAACATGCTCATATTATTATTATTATTGTTACATAGTTTCGACAGTCATACGTTCCATTACATATTAGAATACACAAATGTGTTAGCAGAGTGGGAATGGTTGTTATATATAAAACACACCATGTCATAAAATGTTAGTAGTCATTAAAGAACACTCAATAAAAATTCATGAGGCACTCTTTTGCAACATCATTATGTTAATTAAGTGCTTATGCAATATAGGCATAAGGGTATCACATTTTTAATTGTTTGTTAATAAGCGCTGCAAGCAATATAAAATTAGTTCCATATGTAGTATAGTAGTCGGTGGCTCCTCCTCACAATCATCTCATATAAAGGTAGACTCTTCTGAAATCATACATTGATCCGATTGTATCTTCCCCGACATCTCTGAAATACAGCAAACACATGATGGTCAAAGATGGCACCTTACTAGATATGCATCCGTGACAACGCGTTACGCAGCTCTATATGATTGTGTAGATACACACGTCACTCACTTATATGTTAGAAGTAAAACTGTTCATCAGTATGTAATGTTTCTTTAAATTTGTAGCAGGCATAACTATGTATAAGAAGTGAACGTTGCCTGTATACTGAAAGATGTGCGCGCACATCTTTGTGTGCGCACGCACTTCACGCTTGGCTCCACTAACTGTTAGCGCATGCGCAAAACAAAGCGTACGTTGTGCGTTCAATACATGTTGAAAATACCAGTAAACATAACATCTTTATTTCAAATACAATGAAGACGAAACTACATTCGTTCTAAACGAGTACATCTGTATTCTTTTTAAACAGACGTGTTTGAACAGAAAGCACGGCCGATAACACAATGCGCAAATGCAATACGTGTGACGTCATGTTAAGCCAGCGTGAAACGCACGCTAACACTCCTCCCACTCAATTAACATTCGGCTAACGCCCAGGGTACGCCTACAAACACTGAGCCGCACGCATCACACACTGCAGTTACCGTTACTATAACAAAACATGACAGCCAATAGGCTTTGAGGCGCGCACGTCGCTTGGGGGCGGGACTTACATCACTAATCCTTTTTAAGGACGCCTTGGCCCATGACAAGGGTCCCACGTCATACGTGGTGGACCCGGTTTTCAATGTTGTAGATGTTGCATGATAACAAAACAGGTATGTGTTAGAGTAATGGTAAAATGTTGCTAATATGTTTAAAGGGATAGGAAAGTACGTATATTTATTCCGTCAGCAATGTGTACTACTCTTTCAGGTCCTACTATATTGTATTAGGAAACAATTTGTTTGTGATCGCTACATGTTATGCAGTCTGCAATGTTACGCTGTATCCACGCATTGAAAGTGAAAATGGTGGTTACAAAAAAAAAAAAAATTTAAACGCAGAGTCAACGCATAACGATTGTTATATTTACCATTCTTCTAGAATTAACTCTTCGCCTGGCTGCAACTGGTCGCTCCAGAAATGCAAGCCATTTTCATCCACGCTTAACCCAACCGCTGAATCCAGTATGGCACATATCTCCTCCAGGATGCGCTCATAGGAATCGCCACTGCTTTCTTCAAATAATTGGTCGGGAGGTAGGTTCATTTCTTCCGGTTCCCATTCCAATGCATTTTCAGCTGAAAGGCTTGGTACATAATCATAGTACTTTTGTTCTTGTACAATGTGGGTTTCAGGAATGGAGGCTGCAGATATTGCAGCACGTATCGATTCAAACGGATCAGTAGTAGCGGATACATTGCTATTGCCATTAGGAATAAATATGCCTTTCACGACAATATAAGTGCCGTCTTTCAGGATAAATTGTTTTTCCGGGGCAATCTTCCAGAAACCATAGGTGTGTTGTAGCTTATCCTGGTCACGTTCAAAAAAGTCATTACTTGATAAAGTGAATCTTATTGAGGAATTAAAATTCCGTGCATGCTTACGGTCTTGGTAATAAGGATATTTTGCTCGAATGAAATCATCGATTTGGCGTGTGCTTGCTTTCTGTCCGCGACTGTTCAAGATGGCTTCACAGATCATGTACTTATACCCTAAAAGGGGATTAATATTGTTAACGAATTCATCAGCCATGTCTGAGTAGCACAAAAGCTGTGTGCAGGTCTGTGTTATTTGCTCATCAAAATGAATGTGCTGAATGGCTAACAAACTCCTGTTTTTCCTTGTCAAGGTCAACAAAAGTAACTACTTTGACTCCTTATTTCAAACGCCAATTGGATTTGTTTGTCTAATTGGGTTAACAGTTGTGGTTCGTGATATGGGACTGTGGGAGAAACATTTCTCCTTCTTTTATCTCGTTTGTGAAAAACATCCCTAGACTGTGAATGCGTTCACATAGTGTTTTTTTGAAAACTAACAAAGACCAGTGTGTGAAAATATTTCTTAGCCAGGCATATCAGTAAAAACACACCTGCAAAAAGAAATGTTTTTTCCCCGCTTACATTTCTGTGTGTATGTGAAAGTCTGGTTAACTCCCTGTCTGCATGAGTTTAAATACGTGTGTATATATATATATATATATATATATATATATATATATATATATATATATATATATATATATATATATATATATATATATATATATATATATATATATATATATATATATATATATATATATATATATATATATATATAAATATATCTCTTATAAAAATATATATATATTTATATATAATATTTTATTTTTTTTTATTTTGCAGGAGTACACACAACATTGATGGCATTAAGTATACCTTGTATGAAACCTATTTAAATGGTGAGAAACATGATTGAATTAAGTAATAAACATTTGTTTAAGCACAATACTGTTAGAGTCTCATACTTAGGATATTTCTCAAACATTAGGCCTGTATTATTAAAATAGTGTTTTCACAAGGAAGCATGAAGTGTATTAGTTTGTGTATACCAGTTTATATAGTACTATATATATATATATATATATATATATATATATATATATATATATATATATATATATATATATATATATATATATATACACACACATATACATATATATATACACACTCACACACTCACACTCACACTCACTCAGTGTGTGTGTGTGTGTGTGTGTGTGTATATATATATTATTATACATTCTGAGATGTTATAGAAACGAACACACAACTGATTAAAGGACAAAATTACAATGGCCAAGCAAGGCAAAGGTAAGTAATAATTTACACATAATCCTGCTGTACACGTACAAGAAAGATGTTTGCACTTACTTAGGTGTTTTAATAATTGCATGTGACTAATATGCATATGCAATTCTTACATCAATTAACACACCCAAATGCAATGTTTTGCTGCAAAGTCAATGGCAGCTTCTCTAAACTTAGCAACTGGCTCCTGGTGGACCATTACTGAACAGACGATTACAACATAAATATTTATAACACAATTAATTATGAGTGTTAACATTTCCAAAACTTCACGTGTACAAGAACATAGTTGAAAGTTTGGAAACAACACAGTCTTCAGCATACATACAATAGTAATTAGATAATCTGAAGTCAACAAAACAAGGCCAAAGACATATTTTCTGAATTATAACATTTATTTTTTTTGTTCCTTTTGCGAGCGAGTAACAGGCCTGCTTGTTGTCTCTTGAATTTTCCTTTTTCTTTTGCCACCAACTTTAGGCACAACAGAGCCACTTTGAGTGGCCTCTGGCACTTCACGGGCAGGGCTTGTGGCCAGTGACTGTTCACCTACGGGGCTTGTGGCCAGTGACTCACCTACAGGGCTTGTGGCCAGTGACTCACCTACAGGGCTTTTGGGCAGCGATTCACCTACAGGGCTTTTGGGCAGCGATTCACCTACAGGGCTTTTGGGCAGCGATTCACCTACAGGGCTTTTGGGCAGCGATTCACCTACAGGGCTTTTGGGCAGCGACTCACCTACAGGGCTTTTGGGCAGCGATTCACCTACAGGGCTTTTGGGCAGCGACTCACCTACAGGGCTTTTGGGTAGTGACTGTTCACGGACAGGGCTTGTGCCCAGTGACACATGTGAGCAAGTTGGTAGACACTGCACAAGTGATGGTTGGTCTGTTTCATGTGTGTCTTGTTTTGTTTTTGTCGCCTCCTTTGTAGGTGTCTGCTGCTGAATTTGTACAGATGGCAGCGGTAGGATGTCATCAGGAACCTGCACAGCAATGTCTGCTACTTGACCGGTAACATTTGGGCCTGGTGAATGAATATCAGATGAATGTGGTGAAAACTGACCTGCATGAACAGATCCTGGCTGGGAGGTGTTGAATTGTGGTACATTAGTCATTCTCCAGTAATTAGCTTGTGTTTGCTGAACAACTAATGCTTCGAATGAGGTGTTGATTTTTTGCAACTGTTTAGGCACTTCAATGAAGACTCTGTGGAGATGTGCCAATTGTGATACTGTTTCTTCCTGCAGTCCAATCATCCTTTCCAGCACTGTCATCATGTCTGAATGGCGACGATTTTCTGCGTCCACTATTTTTCCCTCTGAAGCTACAATTGCATCGTATGTGGAAGTTGATGGACGATTTGGCGGTACAACAGTTTCTATTGGCACCTCTTCATGGTCACATGATTGTATTTCAGTCTCTTCTGTGGCGTCATCCTCATCATACTCATCATCCTCATCACCATGATGTTCTAAAAAGAAATGTACACATTATTAAATGGCATGTTAATGTATGCTGTGTTACTATGTAATTGTACTGTGTCCTAAGTAACACCTAACATGTTAGCATACGTTTTATAACCTCATTAAAAACTACCTTGACTTACGAATAATGTTTGGACTCAGTATGAAATATGAATGAATGAAAAGTTGCTCTAAACTCAGAAGTCCTACATGATAGTTCACATCACTAACACAATACATGTTGCCTTACACTTAATTTTCACTGACACTAAGTAATCCTATTTAAAGAAGATGTGCAAAACAAATAATGAACATGACAACATAACATATAGAAGAGCACATATTATATGGCCAGCAAATGATACACTCACCTTCTAGTAGTGTTGAGCTGGCTGACCCAGGGAAGACACTTGTTCCATCTCAGGTGACACATGTCCTCCAGGGGCAACTATATATAACAATAACATAAGTTTTACATTTACATGTGTAAATATTGAACAAACACTTATTGTATGTTCTGTATTTATGATTAACTAACAACATCAGTTCCTTAACCGAAAATGTGTGTGAAAGTGAACATAAATAGTTGTAATAACACTGTACATGCCTGTGTACTTAGAATTTTTGAGTTCCCTAACATACAACATACTATGTTTCTGCAGTAATGCGTGAGGATAAATAGATTAAATGAGTACATAAAAATCATATGTTGTGTAGTGATATCAGTATCATAATGTACATAACTATCATGAGATGACCATTCACAATGGTTATCATGAAGGTGGTCATATTGCAAAAAGTGTTGTTTTTGGTAGAGGATATGTGTGGTACATTAATCGAAGATGTGGCACACCTGAATGTGGCTGTGACTCAACAAGACAACACATGCAGTGTGTGATAATGTGTCTTTCATAGTAGTTCAACTATAGATATGAGTGAACTAATGTGTGACGTACGCTTTGATAAGTAATGAGTTGTTGGGGCATTTAGTAGCTAGAGTTAAGCTTTCAAATGAGTGTGATTAACTTCAGTTGTGCTATTCAGGTTGTAAGAAAGGTATTCCCTTCCCCAAAAAGCCTAATCAGCCACACCTTTCAATGACTTGAAACAGGTGCAAATGGTGTGAACTAAGTTGACCGTGAAATGAGGCTGTAATTAGTGTGTGTGCTGAACCCCACCCCCTCTGTTGAAGTGTATGCTGTGATGAGATATTAATTGCAGCTGCTTTAACACAATGGTAGATGAGCTAAGTAGTCATCTGCAGTGTTTAAGTTATGAAAACAATGACATAACATATGATACGTGTGCCTCATTATGCTGTCTGTATATGACATAAAGCAAAAATGGACCTTTTCATAAGCAACTATAGATGTGTTAGTGCCAGTGATGTTTGTAGGCCGTTACATGCAATTTCTTTGATGCATGCTTAAAATAGGCAGTAATGTCATGTTTGTCGGAGTAAAATCAATAAAATACACAATAATATGATACATATTTCTGTTCTGTACCTGTAGCTACTAATAATTTCTCATGAACATGTGTTACACATGTGTACTACCCTGTTGTTCCCCATCTTCGCCCACCATCAATTGCTTCCACTGCAGCTATGCATTTTGGGAATTCACATGTAAATGAGCACGCAATGGCACGTGCTATATTAGTTACTGCTTTTAGTAGGACTACTACATATATGTATATTTTGAGATATATATATACAGAATCAGACATATACATATATAGATGCAGGTATGCTTATATTGTGAAGACAGTATAAAAAGCAGTGTAAATATGCAAAATAACTGTAAGCAACGACACGCCTAGTACAGTAATATTTATCACCTGCTGGAAATTGTGACGGATAAATTCCAATGTCACGGTCACCAGCCAAGCCTTCCACGACGACGGTAAGTAATTTTGGCCGAAGCAGCTCCTCCAATGGAGTCAATATGAGACGTTGTGGTGTGGGCCCACCTCCAGTGCCAGTAGCATGCACGCGTTGGTCTTGTATTTTCTTTTTCAATTTGGACCTAATATCATCAAATCTTTTCCGACAATGATACTTGTCCCTGACACTATTCCCACAGGCATTGACACCAATGACTATTGTGTCCCACATTTCTTTTTTGCTTGCTGCACTTGTCCGCCCTTGAAAAACATATAAAAGATATGAGGTAAATTAATAATAATTTAAGCACCAGTTTCCTACACTGCTAGCTGTTCCAAGAGATAGCAAACATGCTGTTTTATGTGTAATATGTGAAGCACATGAGCATTCACTACTAAACCTATACATGTAAGCAAGGTTGCATTCATATTGTATGCAGTTCTGGCAAATTGACCGCCTGTGTTTATTTGTCCTTGTAAGGCATGATAAAAAGCTGTGTTTCCACACTAATGAACATAGAAAGATATTGTGTACCCATATTTGCATATGAACAAAACTCAGATGACCTAGGATCACATGTATTTGAATAATAAATGTAAAGTTACACTTACCTACTAAATGTCCATAGAGACTGTCATAGTGCTCCAGAATGCCAGTGACAAGAGCCCTATTTTCCTGGTCATTGAAGCGAGGATTACGTGGCTTCTCCACACGTTTTTTCCGAGCAGGTTTAGGGTCAGAGCTTGGCTGGTGCTGACTGGACTCTCCTTCTTCCAATGGAAGAGCCTCCAAAAGCTGGCCACCAGCAAGCACGCCACCACCAGACACCCCATCAGCAACTGCGCCACCAGCAGCACTCCCAGCACCAGCACTCCCACTCCTAGCACCAGCACTCACACTCCTAGCACCAGCACTCACACTCCTAGCACCAGCACTCACACTCCTAGCACCAGCACTCCCAGCACCAGCACTCCCACTCACAGCAACAGCACTCCCACTCCCAGCACCAGCACTCCCACTCCCAACAACAGCACTCCCACTCCCAGCAACACCACTCGCAGCACCAGCACTCCCACTCCCAACAACAGCACTCCCACTCCCAGCAACACCACTCGGTGCACCAGCAACATCACTCCCCTGAACAGAACGTTCACTCCGACGCGTACTCGCACGAGTAGCACTCCCACTCCCACCAGCATCACTCTTCCCACGCTTTGCGGGCATACTTCCAGCACTCACAAAAAACAGACAAGAAATGTACAGGCAATCACACGACCCACTTCCACATATAAAACAAGACAAAGATGTAAACAAAACAACAAAGGACAAAGCTCACCCAATACACAACAAGTCTCTCAGTCAATATGCAAATCTTCAATCGTCCAGCTCTGTGCGTCTCTCTCTCTCTCTCACTCCCAACAACACAGAGAATGATTAGCAGTACACGTTGCCTTTAAATATGGCGCGCAATCAAAAACATGCTTGTTTCGCCTGATTCAGCAAGATTTGTGATTGTGCAACCTAACAGCACCCCGCCACGCACGCCGATACACCTGTGTGTGATCGGCTCATCATCGTGAGAGTGGGCGGATTTGTTTTCTGGTTGATTTTGAATGTATTCGGCACTTACTGCATACGGAGAGGGAAAAACGCCAATAACATGACTAATCGATAAGCTTGCCGATTTCACATAATCGTCGCTTACTGCATGAGGCCCTAAATCATTAAAAGAGTTGATTATTGAGAATTTTTTCAAATGTGTATATATTGATTTTCTCTTATTCATAACCCATATATTGATGGCACAGAAGGACATAGAACAATTTTATTGTCAAAAAGTATACTTATATTCTAATATTCTAAACAATTAATAAATGAATAGTGGCATCATAAAGGACCCTCCTCCACTATAGAAAGTGGGAAAGGTCCCAATCGATATTCATACCGTGAGGCACCCTGGTTCTTAATGTGAAGATCCAGAATGCCTCACGTTGATCAAGCTTTTTAACTCTATCACCCCCTCTGGGTGACATCTGAATGGACTCAATACCTTGAAATTTAAAGTTTTTTAGTCCACCTTTGCTGCAGTTGGTGAAGTGTTTAGGGACAGGATGGTCCAGGTTCCCTTTGGAGATCAATCGGATATGCTCCATTATTCGCACTTTAAGGTTCCTAATGGTTCTTCCAACATATTGGCTGCCGCACCCGCAAGTGATGAGGTAGACAATATATGTGGATTTGCAGTTGATAAATGATCTAGTGGCATGAGATTTTCCAGTTTGACTGGATAAACATTTGTTTGATTTATTGATATAGCCACAGATTTTGCAATTCCCACAAGGGAAAGAACCATTAGGAACTGTATTACAATGTGTCGTTTGTGAGGAGAAGAGACTTGGGGTCAGAGAATTCGCAACCGTCTTGGCCTTCCTATAAACAATATTAGGACCTCCAGTAACATATTGTTTTAATGTAGGGTCCAGGGAGAGTACCGACCAATGTTTTTTAAGGATATATCTGACTTGTTCAGCTTGAGAGCTAAATGAGGTAATAAACAGGGGTGTATCATTAAATCTTAAGCCTCTCTTTGAGCGGTGGAATAGTTCTGATCTATTGGTAGATGAGACCTCCTCAATTGCCCTATTTAAATCATCTGGTTTGTAGCCCCGTTGCACAAAACGATCAAACATTTCTTTTACACGTTCATTATAGTCTTCCTCATTGGAACAATTGCGCCGTAGGCGAATGAATTGGCCCTTCGGGATACCTTTCAGGAGGGGCCCTGGATGACAGCTGTTGGCACGTAGGAAAGTATTCCGTGAATTAGATTTGCGATAAATGTCGGATTGAATAGATAAATTCATATCAATGTATAAGTATAAATCTAAATAGTGAATGTGATGGTGATTATATGTGTACGTGAAATTGAGGTTGTAAATATTGATATTTAAAGTGTTAATAAAAGATAAAAGTGAAGTGACATCACCCTCCCAAATGAAAATGAGATCGTCGATAAAACGTTTGTAAAAGAAAATGTGCTCCCTAAATTTGTTCCCATCTCCAAACACGTGGACAGACTCTCACCACCCCATGAAGAGGTTGGCGTAACTGGGAGCGAAGCTCGTTCCCATGGCTGTACCACGTGTTTGGAGATAGTGAACCCCATCAAACAAAAAATAATTGTGCGTTAATAAAAAGTGAATAGAATCTAATAAAAATGTTGTCTGTGCTGGTGACATATCTGTGCGGGAAAGAAAATGACCAACAGCTGATAATCCATGCTCATGTGTAATCATTGTGTACAAGGACGTCACGTCCAGAGTAACCCAGATCATATTAGGTTTCCATACAATGTGATCAATATATGTCAGGAGGTCTCCACTATCAAGTATGAAAGAGGGTAGAGACTTCACAATCGGTTGTAGAAACCGGTCGACATAGCGTGAGACACCATCTCCCAAAGATCCAATACTGGATATTATAGGCCTCCCCGGAGGGTGTATCAAAGTTTTATGAATCTTCGGGAGATGGTGAAACACTGCAACAGTCGGGGTAGCATTAAATAAGAACTCTCTCTCGTTCTCATCAAGAACAAATAACATAGTCCCTTCATCAATAAGTGATTTTAGTTCCCCCTGAAATCTCTTAGTGGGGTCTGTTGTTAGTGCAGCATAGGAGCAAGTATCACAGAGCTGTCTTAGAGCCTCCCTGTGATAGTCATCCCTATGCTGCACCACCACTGCTCCCCCCTTGTCCGCATTTTTAATGATCAAGTTTTTGTTCTTCTTAAGTTCATCTAGTGCAATACTTTCACCTCTAGTGAGATTATCTTTATAATGCGTATAACGCGGGGTATCAAAAGTGAAGCCCTTTTCTAGAAGCATGAGGTCCCTCTCCACTAGACTCTCAAAAGTAGATAGGTATTTCCCTTTCATGAAACTGGGAAAAAACAGAGACCTTTTCTTGAGACCCGATGGTCTTCTCCCCAAGAAGTTATCTGGGTTGAACTCATCCACCGGATCACCCCCTAGTTCTTCCAAGTCTTGGATGGTACAGTGTTCCTTAAAGGATAAACAGGGGTTAACAGCATCCTCAACATTCAAAGTATGTGAAACACTGGTATTAGAACTTCTAGCGTCTTAGAACTTTTTTAAGGTGCATTTTCGAATAAATTTATGTAAATCAATTACAGTGTCAAAAATATTGAATTTACACTCTGGTGCGAACTTTAACCCTTTAGTTAAGAGAGAAAGTTCATCTGAGGAAAGTTCAACATTTGATAAATTGATGACACCATTCAAAAGTTCTTTTTCCGTTTGTGTGGTGCTCCTTTTCCCTGATTTCCTCTTCCCCCTTCTCGTCGCTTTTCGTTTTTTGACGAATAGCTCGTTGAGGGACCCTCATCATAGGCCTCTGATGACCCAGTAGGTTGTTCATAACGAGACCTTGCTCCCTGCTGGCGTTGCTCTTTAGGTCTCTCTTGATAGGGAAAATTACTTCCTTGTTGTGAAAAGAATGAAACAGAATGACTGGCATTATCTGAGTATGACAACTCAGACTCAACATTTTGAGCTTCATTAGGTGAAGAAGTTTTCTTCAAAATTGATTTTTGTGACCAGGAATTGCTTCTGGATCTATCAGGTGTAGAGAAACCGGACTGTTTGTCCCTACTCCCTCTTCTTGGCTGTACTATTCTTTCCCATGAGTAAACTTGTTTTTTCTCATAGTCCATTTTATCACGTGAGAACTTTACATCTTTCTTTCCCATTATCTCCTTCTCTGCCTCTTTAACAAACAGGGCCAGTTTTTTATCACTTTCCTTGAAGCCTTCCATTTTAGAAAATTTGGACAATTTTCTTTGCAAGGTTTTTATCTCAATTCGTACCCCTGATTTTTCCTTATTTTTGAGTGTTAAAATAAGATCAATAAGTTTGAATGAGCATTCGTTCAGAATGGTTTTCCAGTTAGTTTCAAACTCTTGACTAGGAAACCCAAACGTAGGGGACTTCTTAATCCTGAGTCCCCTAGGGATACGTTTGACTCTTGCATAGTTTTCAAGGGAGATAATGTCCCACCATAGTCTTGTATCAACAATCAATAGTTTTTCCAGCCTCAAGAAGTAATCATGCAAATCCGAAAGGTCCTCACATTCCACCTCTGCATTATCATCAAACACTCTCTGTGCTTTCTTTGTTCTTGCACCATAATCAAGGTAATTGAACACAAAGTCCGTATTATTAGAGTCCTGTAAAGTGTCCCCTGTACCATCCTCTGTCTCCATTGTGAACAATAGATTGTACTGGTATTCAAATATGTATAAAAAAATACTCAGCAGGTGTTAACAATATAAACCAGTGCAACAACTCAATAAAAAATGTAGGATGGATTTCGTATTCCTATACACTCAATGGAAAGGTAATGGGCAGTAGCCCTCATTCTATGTTACCTTGGTCCCTATTTAGGGAAGTGTATATGGTAAGGGGGGTAAGCAGGGTAAACCATATCTGCGGTAGTCGCGCTGACTGACCGCTAGGTCCCATGTTCATGTCCCCCCTTAACCTAGTATTATATAATTGCTGGAATTATTTATGGAAGTTCCTATCTACCTATATGCTGTAATACAGTTTGTGAGTCTATACACTTGTATGAGCGTCAATCTCTACGTTTATACTTTTTAATACCTGGTTCAGTTACTTTCTCTTGTTCTTTTGTTGTCACCTCCTCAACTCCATATTTAAAATCACCGATGTGGATACCACCAAAAAGATGACGCAACAGAGGAATTCATTGAGCTATTAAAACAAACCTTATGAATAATGTGTTTGGGATTTTGCTGTGCTGTGGTGCGTTTCTAACAGAAACCAAGATCTTCTGTAGACAAATAGTGCAGGTTCTGAGTTTCTATACAGTCGATACCCTATCCTCTCTGGCCCCGATTTTTTACTTTGAGCATAATCTGTGGTTTGTATGTAGTATAATTACCTTATTTTATATAGTGTTAACAGTCCATTCAGTGCTGCACAAAGTACAAAATGTTATTTTCTGTGAAATGTGGCGTATGAAATTTAACTAGGGCAGTATGTTTACAGTTATGAGCTCCAACAATAAATGCACATTTGGATAATTTGCCTTTTCGAAATGAATAAGAATAGATTGATTATTATGGTTTCTAGTGCAAATAACCTAACTGAGCTCCTGCAGTCTCCAGTTGGACAGTTACAAAAGCACTTGTATAATATGCCCACTAATGTTTTGCTTGCATGCTTAAATACTCCACATCTCAATATATGGGGTATGTAATATATGGGTTTTAATTTACAGGCCCAAACTAGGTAAATACTACCATTACTAAATGACATTGGACTAGCACATACAGAATTTTAAACAATATTCCAACATCTTGCTATATGAACCACATGTTGATGTTTGTAAATGACCATCAAGTCAATCAACATTCAAATAATTTAGAGATCTATGTATCAAGATCTGAAGAGGGAGGTTTGACGCACTGCTCTGTATTTTGGAACAGGCTGGCATCATATGAGATGATAAGAATAGTTTCTAATATCTGATGCAGAATTTTAGACTTACACAACTTCAGATATGGAGGATTTTTGGGGGTAAATAAAAGGCAGAATGGATGGCGCACAGAGACGCAGAATAGGAGACACGTAGTTTTAATATGTGCACCATCTAACTCCTCCATAACCCCTCCTACTGATCAGTGCCAAATTAAGGTGTTAGTAGCCCCTAGGCACTATGGCTTGTAAGGTTTTTAACTACTATAATTTATTTATTTAGAAAGGAACAATTTTAATAATATAAAAGACGGAAATAAATAAATGAAATGGCGAATGGAGCAAGCACGTTGAAGCACTGGTGCATGCATACAACTGCACTAGACATGAATCTACAGGGTACACACTGTACTTCATGATGTTTGGGCAAGAGGCACATTTTGGACAAAGACACCTGTCCTAGTGCCTAGGCATGGGAGGGGGTTGGGGGTGGGGGGGCTCAACTCCAGTCCTCAAGCCCCCCCCAACAGATCAGTTTTTCAGGATATCCCAGCTTCAGCACAGGTGGATCAATCAGAGGCTCAGTCGAAGACTGTTGAAGCAGGGACTAATTGAGCCACCTGTGCTGAAGCTGAGATATTCTGAAAACCTGATCTGTTAGGGGGGGGGGGGGTAGGATAGATAGAGAGTTGGGGTGCTCAAACCCACAGCAACCACATCCAATAACAAAATAATGTTGCCCCTGGAGACACCAGTGGGAGTGGGCAGGCAAATAAAGACTTGTAAGTATCACTTACTTGACAACAGTCAGACTTAACTATAACAGTCTATACCAAAAAGCCCCACTCACGTCATCTCCAGGGTTCCTCTGCCGGCGTGCAGGCCAAGAAGGATCCAGAATCCAGATAAGTCCAGTAGAAAAAACGAATGGCGCACAGCCAGGGAGTCAGGTGTGGAATAAAAAACCTTTTCTTTATTGCAGCATGGTAGGAGACAAATTCACCCCCTTGGGGGACACAGACCGGGACCTCCTACGCGTTTCGGACCAACGGGTCCTTTATCAAGGAGATCTTTCAATTGTTTTTATATGTTTTGTGTTTATGTGTAATATTGACAGCACTTTGCTTACATGGATTATAGATCCTATTTATGTACTCACTGTGTTATGTCTTTGTATATGTGGGATTTGTATTTGGGTTGTGCACCTTTATTTAACATTAGTATGTATTTTTTTTATCCGTTCATGTTTAGTTTGTCCGTTTTGTTAGTATCTATAGACTTTTCCTCTCTGTGTCTCTTCTCCCTCCCCTCCGTGTGTTCATGCGAGACTCTGCGCGATTGGAGCAGCCTCGTCTGCCTCACACTTGTATTGGTGGTGCAGCGGGGTACTTCAGCCAATCGGAGAGCGCTATGACGTCACGGGGGGCGGGAGCGAAGACAGAGAGTAAGGGAACTTCTCTCTATTCCTTCACGGTCCGCTATGAGTATGCGCGGGCGACATTAGGGGCGGTCCCTACCCACAACCCTTTGGGTTGTTGAAGCGGCGCGCCGGATGACGTCACACGCATGCGCAGTGGATCCGTGATTCAATTTTGCACAGATTCCAGTCATTTGCTAATTAAGCATTAGGTATATAAGGTGCTCACTCTGTACACATCCCATACTCCTTGATAAAGGACCCGTTGGTCCGAAACGCGTAGGAGGTCCCTGTCTGTTTCCCCCAAGGGGGTGAATTTGTCTCCTACCATGCTGCAATAAAGAAAAGGTTTTTTATTCCACACCTGACTCCCTGGCTGTGCGCCATTCGTTTTTTCTAGGGGGGGGGGGCTTGAGGGCTGGAGTTGAGCATCCCTGGCCTAGGCCATAACTCAGCCCTAGTACTGACACGCCCCAAGTTGTAACTGGGGAAAACGGGGCAAAATTGGGGCAAAGTACTTTGATACATAGGGACAGGATGAAAATTCCCAGGTTTTGCGTAAAAATTGCCTTAATACATAGACCCCGTAACAAGGTTGAACTAACGTTTGAAGCTGATAAGAAACTTGTGTGCAACAAACTTGTAATATATTTCTCGATAGATGACCAGAGGAGATATTGGTTGTGCCGAAGAACAAGAATCTGTTAAGCAGGGAAGCCAGCGGCAGCCAGGAAACCCTGTCCTCATTCCCTGGCTCACAATGACAGCAGAAATTACACCATTTTCAAGTTGCCCAGTGTAAGTGTAGAACTTGTGGTGTACATCCACAAAATAGAACAGGGAATATATACCACAATTTGCAGTTGCTATGTAATTTGCTAGTCTATTGTGATCATATTCTAAGATATTCCAAATCCCCCTGACTACCATACAACCTCTCACACACATTCCTTCTACACAAATACACTTTGCTTGACAGACTAAAATCAAATGAACTGGACATCAGCCACATCATCAATCTCACTCTGATTAATTCCTGCATCCATTAAATTGTCAGTTTTCACACTCATTTCTCCCTCCTCCCCTCATCACACACACAATTCCCCCCAATACCCATATAATTCCCCCCTCCCAAACTGCACCCCCATACACCTCCCAATACAAAACTACCCCCCCAAATATAGACACCACTCCCCCCCAAATACAGACATCACTACCCCCCCAAATACAGACATCACTACCCACCCAAATAGACACCATTATACCCCCCAGATATAGACACCACTACACCCCCCACCAGATGAAAACAGCTCCCCACAAGATACAAACAACCCCCCCCACCAGATACAAACACCCCCCACCAGATACAAACACCCCCTCTCGAGATACAAACACCCCTACACCAGATACAAACACCACTACTACCCAACCCCAGATACAATTACCACTACCTCCCCTCAGATACAATTACCACTACCTCCCCTCAGATACAATTACCACTACCTCCCCTCAGATACAATTACCACTACCCCCTCAGATACAATTACCACCACCTCCCCTCAGATACAATTACCACTACCCCCTCAGATACAATTACCACTACCTCCCCTCAGATACAATTACCACTACCTCCCCTCAGATACAATTACCACTACCTCCCCTCAGATACAATTACCACTACCTCCCCTCAGATACAATAACCACTACCTCCCCTCAGATACAATTACCACTACCTCCCCTCAGATACAATTACCACTACCCCCTCAGATACAATTACCACTACCCCCTCAGATACAATTACCACTACCTCCCCTCAGATACAATTACCACTACCTCCCCTCAGATACAATTACCACTACCTCCCCTCAGATACAATTACCACTACCTCCTCTCAGATACAATTACCACTACCCCCACAGATACAATTACCACTACTACCCCTCAGATACAATTACCACTACCCCCTCAGATACAATTACCACCACCTCCCCTCAGATACAATTACCACTACCTCCCCTCAGATACAATTACCACTACCTCCCCTCAGATACAATTACCACTACCTCCCCTCAGATACAATTACCACTACCTCCCCTCAGATACAATTACCACCACCTCCCCTCAGATACAATTACCACTACCCCCTCAGATACAATTACCACTACCCCCTCAGATACAATTACCACTACCTCCCCTCAGATACAATTACCACCACCTCCCCTCAGATACAATTACCACTACCCCTCAGATACAATTACCACTACCCCCTCAGATACAATTACCACCACCTCCCCTCAGATACAATTACCACTACCCCTCAGATACAATTACCACTACCTCCCCTCAGATACAATTACCACCACCTCCCCTCAGATACAATTACCACTACCCCCTCAGATACAATTACCACCACCTCCCCTCAGATACAATTACCACTACCTCCCCTCAGATACAATTACCACCACCTCCCCTCAGATACAATTACCACCACCTCCCCTCAGATACAATTACCACTACCTCCCCTCAGATACAATTACCACTACCTCCCCTCAGATACAATTACCACTACCTCCCCTCAGATACAATTACCACTACCTCCCCTCAGATACAATTACCACTACCTCCCCTCAGATACAATTACCACTACCTCCCCTCAGATACAATTACCACCACCTCCCCTCAGATACAATTACCACTACCTCCCCTCAGATACAATTACCACTACCCCCTCAGATACAATTACCACTACCCCCTCAGATACAATTACCACTACCCCCTCAGATACAATTACCACTACCTCCCCTCAGATACAATTACCACTACCTCCCCTCAGATACAATTACCACTACCCCCTCAGATACAATTACCACTACCTCCCCTCAGATACAATTACCACTACCCCCTCAGATACAATTACCACTACCTCCCCTCAGATACAATTACCACTACCTCCCCTCAGATACAATTACCACTACTACCCCCCAGATACAATTACCACTACCCCCTCAGATACAATTACCACTACCTCCCCCCAGATACAATTACCCCCTACAAATACAATTACCACTCCCCCCCCAAATACAATTACCATTTACTTCTGATTACCGCCACCGGGCCTCGGCTCTCCCCAGCTGCTGCTGCCTCTTCCCACACTGGGCCTGCCTCTCTCTCACACTGGTGCGCCTAGGGTTGCCAGGTTCTCCAACAATACTGGACACAATGGTAAAAGTTGCGGCATGCTCGAGGCACAAACACACGCTCAACAGAGACACACCTCTCTCTCTCTCTCTCTCTGCTCCATGCTGTTCCCTCTCCTTGGCCCCACCCTCAGGTTTTTGACACCTCTTCCTGATTGGCTGCTTTACCAGCAGCAGCCAATCAGAATGGAGGAAGCTGCCTTGCGCCCTAGCAACAGCCCTGATTGGGGAAATCCTGCGACCCCCCCAAGCCGGTCGGCTCACTATGTCCAGAGAGGTAATACCGGACACATACATGTCCAATATTACCTCTCATTTTTTACTGGACAGAGTATCCAAATACAGGACAGTCAAGTTCGATTCTGGACACCTGGACACCCTAGGTGCATCCTGGAAGCTGGGCCTAACTTCTGTGTGCACCCAGCTTCTGGGGTGCTCCGGCGGGAGAGAGAGGCAGGCAGCTAGGGAGAGCTGTGGACCGGCGGCAGCAACCAGAGGCCGGGCAGTTGGGCCGGGACCCTAGCTTCCGCCACCGGGCCCGGATTTTCCCAGCTGCTGTCTCCTCTTCCCAAGCCTGGCCCCTCTCTCCCACCATTGCGCCCGGAAGTCAGGGGTTAAGGTTAGGGGTTTTAGGGCAAGGGTTAGGGAGAGGGGGTTAACTTAGCGGCGAAACGGTCAGTGGCTAAATGGCGACAATGGAGTGGCGGCGGTGAAATGTCCTAGACCGCTTATTTATTGTATCTGTACAGTATGTGCAAAGTTCTCATTATACATATGTATTTTCATATAATTGTCTTTTATGTCCTCCGACATATATAGCCCAACTTTGTTTCCCCGCAGCCGGGAATTGCAGGGGAAACTGACCGTAGCAATTCCTGGCTGCAGGAATAGAAGCCATTAACAGCCTGCTTCCTACGTCTGCCCCCATACCCGAGCTACAGGAAAATGCTTCGAGGCTCCAGGGAAGGTGAGTCGTGCTCCATCATTAGTCTGCCCCTTTCCTACCAGTTGTGAAATCACACACTGTATTTTAACCTGGGCTTTCAATCTTATTTAGAATACCTGTCTATACCAAGACATTTTGAATTCCTTTAATGTACTATATCAGGGGTGGCCAACTCCAGTCCTCAAGGGACATCAACAGGTCAGGTTTTAAGGATATCCCTGCTTCAGCACAGATGGCTCAATCAGTGGCTCAGACAATGACTGAGTCACTTATTGAACCACCTGTGCTGAAGCAGGAACACCCCTAATACTTGGCCTGTTGGTATCCCTTCAGGACTGGCGTTGGCCACTCCTGTACTATATTGAATTTTCTTTGCTCTTAATAACATAATTCATTGTGAATTCTTCCACTAGTTTGCAACAGAGGATAACACATGATGTAAGTGAATAACTGCAGACTTCTGTAAATATGGTCACCTTTGCTAAAGCAGCAATCCCCACTACTTGTTTTTCTTTTGAAGCCCCTTTTTTTTTACAGGATAAGAATCAAGGGTTCCCCAGAGCTGAACCAGATTATTTTCAGTTGTGGAGACCCCTGGTTTCTGAGATACTTAGCAGTAAAGTAACACCAGTGTCTCTGCCCCTCCAGGGGCAAAAAAATAGCTATCCAAATCCTTTGGGTCCTGAGAGCGAACAGGAAGCTGTAATGTCACCCGTTTAGGCTTCCTATTGGGCGGCCATTTTAACACCAGGGAGAAACTGGTAGCTTCACCAGTAAGTATATCAAGAACCAGGAGGTTTCCTGTGGTTCCCATCCGGTACAAAAATAAACAGGAAGGTGAAAATGGCGGGATTGCTTTAATATTGTCATGACTGCTTTCAAATCTTCTCCCTGTAGTAAAGTAACAAACAAAGGAGGAGTAAGTAGTATGTTACTATTTATTGGACCAACAGATAATTAATACGTTACAAACGTTTGGACCTTTCAGCGTTCTTCATCAGTTATGGCAGAAATACAGAAACAGGAGATATTATATACAGTATTGTAGAAAGATGGTATCTTGTTACAATGGATAGTGAGAGGATGTGTGATATTATGACAGAATGGGTCCTCATTAGTGTCTCCTCTTTGGCATTTACGCCAGGCATAACACCAGAACATATCGATGGAGACCAGTATTACTGTTTCCAGAGGGTTTACTTCTCACTAAGCCTGTCATATGTTTCTATCTGTGCTGATGAGACTGGCCATTTGTTGAGTGTATTGGTGCTCTGATGCCTTTTCATTTGACCGTGAGACAGTCCCGTCCTTGGGATGCTTATCCTGCTACCCTGGTGATTGTGCCGCCGCAGCTGCTGACTCCCCTATATTGCTAAGCAACAGTGGCATACAATGAAGTTTGTTTATCTCTGATCCATGATTATTACCAGTTGTACCTTGGCTAAGGGTAGAATACGCCAAAAGTATGCCATTTGTTTTAAAGTGCACAAGTTGCTTGCCAAGCTGCGTTACAAGTACTGTACAGGCATACCCCGTTTTACATACACCCGCTTTACGTACACTCGCAAGTACATACATTTATTTTTAGTTGCACCATACCCCTGTGTACGTACGCATGCTTCGCGAGTACGGACACCAGGGGGCGGCGTGCGTGCGCACCTCTCATCAATACTGCAACCTCCTTCATTGTGGTCCCTAACTGAGTGGGAGTGCAGGTAAGGGGGAAGGGGGAACAGGGACAGATGGCAAGGGGAACGGGGACAGATGGCAGGGGGAACGGGGTGATCGGGCGCGCCATCAATCAGCAGCTATAGCAGTGATTCCGCCCGCACTGCAGCTCCTGGCTCTTCTCCCTCTGCTCCCCTCCTCCCTCCCACCTCTCTCCTCCCTCCTCCAGCCTGCTGCTGCTGTAGAGCGGAACTTTGCATGTGAGCTTTGGGCTATGGGGGAGGAGGAGGTGCTCTTCTACTGCATTCTCTGCTTGTGTGTGTGACTGAGTGTGTGCGTGACTGGGTGTGCGTGACTGGGTGTGTGTGACTGGGTGTGTGTGTGACTGGGTGTGTATGTGTGTGACTGGTTGTGTATGTGTGTGACTGGTGTGACTGAGTGTGAATGGTGTGACTGAGTGTGGGGGTGTGACTGAGTGTGGGGGTGTGACTGAGTGCGACAGAGCGGACTATGGAAGCCGGGAATATTTGATTTTTCAAGGGCTGTCGCCTCATGTGACAGCCCCCGAACAAATCAAATGTCCGGGAGCCCGCAACGCCAGCGCAAAGCGAAATATAACTTTTGCTAGCGGGGATGGGTGACGTCACCCGTCGCGTCGCCGGCACTATACGCGCAGCCTAAGGAAGCACAGCATTGTAAAACACTGTACTGTACAGTATTGTACTGTATTGTTTTCACCAAAGTCACAAATCAAAGTCCCAAAAATATATCAGTCAGTCAAATAAATGCACCTCACCTTCATGCCCTTTCAGTAAAAATACTGTACAGTAGAAGATATGCCCTCTCCTTCATCCTTCCTATATATTTTTAAAATAAGTTTGCGTTCATCCATGTTGTATCTGTCAGCACTAGTAAGAAAAATCAGCTGACATTAAAGATTTTATTTCAATAAAGCCTACTGTATTTATTTTGGTTACAAATGCATTATTTACATCAGTTATGCACATATATGATGTTTGCAGTACAGTACATGCATTGTAAAGTGGAAAAAAAGGTAATGCATCACTTTAAGTACATTTTCACTTTACATACATGCTCCGGTCCCATTGTGTATGTTAAAGCGGGGTATGCCTCTATATTAACAATAAAGTATTTATAAGTGTATTAATAGCCATATTGGTAAAGGAGAAAACTAGGTAGTAATAATTTGGGCAAAATGTTACATGCATTTTCAACGCCTTTTTGTGGACCTGAAATCTTACATATGGCGTGCATTGAAAGCGAACAAAAATCCTGAATTTGCAACGTGACCAATATCATCAACAACATTCCTCTATTATTATTTGTATATTATCTTGTGTGTGGTTTCTTTTATAGTTTAAATGTTTTCCTTTTTGTAACTGTCAGTTTAAATATGTGAAGTGCTTTTAGTCCTCTATAAAAGTTATTATAATTTAGAGAAAAGAGCTATATAATGTTATTATTATTATTATAAAGTTACTATTATGAAATAGACTTTTCTGTAAGTGCATATATGTTTTTATGGCGGGATATATTTATATATCTCTGTGCTTATTTGCAGACATGAAAGAATCAGAAGAAGCAAAATTGGAAAGCTTGTGTATTTCATCAAAATGTTTTACAATGGCAAATATGTTTTTTGCACTGAATTCTTCCATTTGGAGTTAGATTTTAGAGTTGAATTTCAGCTCGCTGCTAGCATTCAGGTAGTACATCTTCCAGAAAGCATTTGTCTTGAGGTAGGAATACATATTTTTATCTTTATGTATTAATAGTATTACATTATAAAACATATTGAAAAAGATTTTGGGAAGTAATCATATACTAGTATTTTCACGATCTCACATAGAATCATAATATTTGCAGTTTGACCACTATGTTAAAACACCCAATGTCATTTAAACCCTGCACGATGTTTGGGAACGTATCCTCCTGTATGTTACACATCGGTTCTTGAGTTCTTGCCTTCATTACCCAGTACTAGCACAGTAGAATGCTTTGTGCAATTACAAAGTATTACTAGGGCATAACATGAAAACCCAAAGTCAATACATGTTTTCAGATTCAAAAAGTAACACACTGTGAGTGCCTATTTACTGTACATGTCATCAGGAGAGGATTGCTCAATCAGGTGATTGGGGATGCCCCATCAGGCGATTGGGGTTGCCCCGGGGGGGGTTAGTGCGATGGGCCAGTGTTACGGCTCCCCAGCAGCAGCGACTGGCGGCTCCTCAGCTCCCTCACCGCTTGCAATATTTTCCCTCCTCCTGTTGGCGCCGGGATCCAACTTCCGGCCAACCGTGTGTGTTGGAGTGAGTGAGAGGGGGGTGTCTTACCTCCTCCGAAGTGGCATCTCCACCTGCAGCGCCGAGTTGTCGTAGTGACGTCGTAGTGACGTGATGTCACACGGCAATGCGTTGCCACAACAATGTGCCGTCACATTATGGTTCGTTGCCATGACAACGCAATGTCATGCCACTGCAGGAGGATTCCGGCTCTGCAAGGAATCGCCAGGGCCGGTGTGTACCCACAATTCGTCCCTGCATGTCATTACCCAGAATCCCTGGCTGCAGTGGATGCATTGCATGCTAAGAGATAATGGGGAAGGGCAGGGTTGCGGACCTGTCTGAGATGTGATTGTGCTCACACGTGGTCATTTTATTTGCAGATTCATGAAGCAACTCTCAAAGATAAAAGCATGCTGGCGAAGGTATATTTGCCTGTTCCTCACACTACGTTACTGAAAGGCAAAGATGCATTTGAAGAGGTACAATTTGGGAGTGACAGGACCGTCATGCCAGAACATTCAGAAGTTGGATGCAGTAAGTCTCATACACAGAACACACAATAGGGAAGTGTCAAATACATTGAATCCGTCGCGTGCGCTTATAGTGGGCGCGACGCAGCGACCAAAAATGTGGAAGTCAGTGTTATTTGATTTTTAGAGAGACAGTCGCCACATGTGACTGTCTCTAAACCAATCACAGAGCGCCTATTACACTGTGCCCTCCTCCTTGGTGACGTCACTGGCTTTGTCGCCAGCGACGTCGCTCATACTTTAAATGTAACTTACGGTGACGGGTGATGTCGCCGTCGCCGGCACTATAAACGCGGCCTAAGGGCGGCACATACCCCAGGGACGGGCCTGGTTTTAACACTAAAAGTCAGTGGGAAAGGCATGTTTCATTAAATTCGATTGCTTTCATAATTTGATCCAACTTTAAAAAAAATATTATTGTAATTTAAGTTGCAGGGCTGCCAATTTGCCACTTTAAAAAAGCAAAATAGTTTTTAAAAACTTTTTTTTTAAAGTGGCAGCAAAGCGAATCCCTGCACAGTCGCACGTCACTAGCTAAAAGATTATTAGTAAAAAAAAAACCTTAATCTAGCAGTTGTGCCAAGGTTTTTTTGTTGTTGAAAGTTTTGTGGAAAGGAAGGGGGTCTACGGAGCTTAACGCCGTTCATTTCAGCTCCGGGATCCCCCTGCTTTCCGAGATACTTACCTCCAAAGGTGCCTCTGGTACTGCGAACAATATGGAGGTTTAAAGCTCGTGGTGCGTCGCGGCTTCTTATTGGCTGGCGTGACGCAAGAGCTTTAAACGTCTGAGATATTGGCCGCACCTGCGGAGGTACATATCTCAGGAAGAGGGGGCGTCCCGGAGCATACATTAACGCTGTTCAGCTCCAGAGACCCCCTATTTCCCAACTAGGAGAGGGGGGAATTCCATGGAATGCTCTTTTAAGTAATATTACTTTACAATGTTGGCAACTTTTTACACCAACAGATGTGCCTTTTAGCCTCAATAAATGTGGCCTGAATAAGATCTGTTTGCTGACATCAGGAAAATTGACATACTCCTTGTGTTGGGCTAAAGATGACAACGGCGTCCCCCTAGCACCTGCTGCATCTCAATTTAAATGTCTTTCAAAGAAGTGAGTAGAACATGAAGCATGATTCTCAGCACCATTGCACTCAGAGTCATTTTAAACTGTAATTCTGAAGAATATTCAGCCTGTTCTGGAAATATATACCTGGAAATCTAAAAGGAAAACATGTGAGATGTTGAGATGAGAAGAGGGATTGGGTGTTATCCATTATCGATCATATCTTATCATTTTATGAATGCTCATTTGCATGTCATTACCCAGAGTCCATGGATGCAGTGGAAGCAGGGCCGGTGCAAGGGTATTGAGCACCATAGGTGAACCTTCAGCCCAAACTTTCAGATTTTTTAATTATAGCCCCATTCTCGCTCACCCCCTCCTCATCCTCTTTCGTCTCACCTCCGTCTCACGCCTCGTTCACCCCCTCCTCCTCTATCACCCTCCTTTCCCCCTTCCTCTCACCGCCTCCTCTCACCCTGTCTTCCCCCTTTCCTTTCACATCCACCCCAACCCTTCCTCTAACTCCCTCCTCCCCCTTCCTCTCACCCCCTCCTTCTCACCCACCTCAACCCCTTCCTCTCACCCCTCCTCTTACTCTCTCACCTCCTCCTCTTCCTCTCCTCCCTCCTTCTCCTCTTGCTCTCACCCCTCCTTCTCCTCTTCCTCTCACACCCTCCTTCTCCTCTTGCTCTCACTCCCCTCCTTCTCTTGCTCTCACTCCCTCCTTCTCTTCCTCTCGCCCCCTCCTCTTACTCTCACCCCTCCTCTTCCTCTCGGCCCCTCCTCCTCTTCCTCTCTACCCCCTCCCCCTCCTCATCTCTCACTCCCCTCCTCATCTCTCACTCCCCTCCTCCTCTCTCATCCTCCTCCTCCTCTTTCACCCCCCTCCTTCTCTTCTCGCCCCCTCCTCCAACTAATTGGCTTCGGTGGAGCAGGGCAGCAGAGGAGGAGGATGGCGGGCACCACCGGGAGAAGAGGACAAGAAGGAGGATGCCAGGCGGCGGCGGGAAAAGAGGATGGAGAATGGCAGGAGCAGGGCAGCAGAGAAGGAAGACGGCGGGCCGCGGTGAAAGAAGGGGACTGAGGACCACAGGAGCAGTGCAGGGCAGCAGAGGAGAAGGACGTCAGTCGGTAAAGACTCCTCTCCGGTTATCCTCTTGTGCTGCCCTGCTCCGCTCACATGGTCCTCTGTCCTCTTCTCCCACTGCCGCCTGACGTTCTCCTCCTCTGCTGCCCTGCTCCTGCCATGCTCCTCCTCCTCCATCCTCTTCTCCCGACCCCAAAAATATGCCGCCCTAGGCGACCTCCTAAATCGCCTAGTGGTAACACCGGCCCTGAGTGGAATCACTGTATGCCGTGTGATTATGGGGTGTAAGGCCGGTTTGGGGACCTGTCCGAGACTGTGTTCATAAGGCTGGGCTTATAGTTAGGGTGACAGCGACGCGACCTCGTGACATCAGCCATCGCCATTGTAATAGCGATTCCTGCTTATAGTGCAGGAGACAAGAGAGGGAGACCGGGGGGCATAGTGGAGGTGTGGCCATGAGCGGTTCACTCTGATTGGCTGAACCACTCACATGCCACTGACGTCACGTGGCGATCGCTGAAGAAGTACAAATCCTTTGACTTTCAGCTATAACGACCGAGTGACGTCAGTAGTCGCGGTCGCGCCCACTTTTGGCACCCGCGACAGTCTGCATGTGCTTGCTATGACGCTGCGCAACATCGCAGTCGCCATAGCCCTAATTATAAGCGCAGTGTTCTTTATCATTGGAAGTATCAGAAAGGGCTTATTGTATTGAGATTGCATTCTGGTCTCTCTAAGTTCTGCTGCTTTGAAAAGAGCACACGCCCATCCTTTCCTAAAGCAATTTTCTACAGTGTTTTGCAGTGCAGGAAGGATGATTCTACAAAACTAAGAGCAATTTAGTGAGAAGGTCAGAGGTGGCACTAAAGTAAATCAGGAGCCAACAAAGCCTTATTGATTTAAGTCAGAATGATTCCATTAGGTAAATTACAAGTGTTCCTTTGCTCAGGACCCACAGATATAAATCATTTCTGTTCGGAGAACCTGTAAAATGTGAGAAAATAAGGGGGCTGCCAGTGTGGGGGAAAATAATGAGGTGTGTAAGCAAGTGGATGAAGGGCTCCCAGAAATACCCGTTCTATCCCCACCCCAAAAAGCTACTAGGAACGACACTATACTGTACAAACTAGTTGTTGGTAAGGAGGCGGTATTAAATACAAAAATACTTACGCCTCGGATATAGTACAGGCGCGTGACGGAGCGCATGATGTCACATGCGCCTGTAGTAGACGAGATCCGCGGCCTGTAGGATTGGGCGACGGGAGGCGTGCCGGTGATGTCAACTGAACGGTTCGCCCTCATTGGCTGAACCGCGCACGTTACCCGGCCGTCGCGCGGCAAAATTCAAATAATTTTATCGTCGCGCTCGTGCACGCACACTCTATGGCCGTGTGCATTGCCTTCTGGCATTTTTATTTTGGCGCGCGCGTTGCCGCTCATGCCGTCGCTGTTACCAAGAACGCGGCCTTAGGCTTTGAGCTGGAACGCTGTCATACGCTGACTCCTTTAGTTCCAAGAGTACCTTTTTACTAGATATAAATAGATATGGGAGATGTGTGCAGCATACACATTCAGACTAATTATATGGACAAATGACAATGCATTTTACATGTATGTCTGAATGCAATTTGCTCATCTATAGATACTACATATAAAGTATTTGCGTGAGATCTTATCTGAAGATCAATATCAGCAATACATTTGGTGCTTATCCCTTTGCAATACTAAGGAAAGAAAGTACAGGTAATGCTGGTGTTTTTTTTATGTTTTAGAATTCTTTCTTTGTTGATTGCAGCAATGTCAGCAGTTACAATAATAAACAGATGCTCACAACGCTTTGCTACAAAACAATTCAATTAACATTGTATCGTAATACATAATATGGCGAACAAAGAATGAAAGTAAATGATAACAGGTATAAAATAAATGATGACTACTGTATGTAGAAAGAGGTCACTATATTTTGCCCCCCCCCCCCTGTTTGTGCACCCGTGTCAGGATCGCCTAGACCTCCTGCCTAGCCATAACTTCCTTGTCCACTGGGTGTGCTGCTGCCTTCTGTTGGCTCTGGGTTCCTCTGTCTGTCTGTCTTCTTGTTGCTCCTGTCTCTGTCCTTATAGCTTGCTTCCTGTCTGTTGGTTTTGCCTTTGCTTCAAGTCATACTCCCATGCACATGCCTGTCTTTGATCCTGATCTGCTTATGTACCTGTACCTGTATTATAGTCTGTTCACAGTAAAGGTCCTTGCTAGTAATCTGGCTTGTCCCTGTTTGTTCCTGCTCCCCGGTCTCAGTCCCTGCTCCCTGTTCTCAGTCCCTGTCCCGCCCGCCTGTCCTGTTCCAGTCTCCCCGTTGCCGACCTCTGCTTGTTACCTGACTTCGCTACCTGCCGCCTGCCTCAGACCCCTGCTTGTTACCTGACTTCGCTACCTGCCGCCTGCCTCGGACCCCTGCTTGTTTCCTGACTTCGCTACCTGCCGCCTGCCTCGGACCCCTGCTTGTGACCCCTACTACGCTCGTGCTGTTCCGGCCACCGAGATCCTACCCGCCACAGGAGTCTCCCATGACAGAAAGCAAAGGCCACTTCTGGATCTCGCTTGAACAGATACTTCTTCTGCCTGCACCCTTTCCTGCCTGCTGCAGCAGACCACATCCGCATGGTTGAAGATAAGTACTTTCGTTTCTTTTTTGGAAATCCAAGTTGGGATTTTGAAAGGTTTTTTTTTGTTGCTGCTAAGTGTTCTGCAAGAATTATTGCGTTCATAACGAAAAAACATTTTTTCTGAGACTAGAACTGTTGCTGCAGAGACTATTGCAGCTTTCTTTGAGATTTTTATTTTTGTGCAGTGCCTGGGTTAACCCTTGCAGTACCTGTTGCCACCTTTTTAGACTCTGACTTTTCATTTCCTGGATAGGCTTGTCTCTGCATCACTGGTTGGACCACTGCTGTTCACAGGGTTCTCATTTCAAAAGACAAGAGTGCTTCTATTATTTTGTTACTGCATACTGTGATTTTTCCTGCAATCTGTAGTTTTTCATATGATTGGTTCTAAGGTTTCAGGTTTACCTGCAAGTTCCCCTAAAGTTTGTTTCTCTGCAACATATGATATCCCTACGCCTGATATCAAAGGTTTCAGATTTGACTGCAGGGTTCTCTGTCTGATATTCCTATGTCAAAAGTTTCAGATCTAACTACAAGTTTTCTCTGTATTAGTTTCCTGCTGTCTATGATATTTCTATGCCTGATATCAAAAGTTTCAGATTCAACTGCAGGTTTTCTTTGTCTATATGATATCCCTACGCCTGATGCATAAAGATTTAGATTCAACTGCAGGTTTTCTTTGTCTATATGATATCCCTACGCCTGATGCATAAAGATTTAGATGTTACTGCAGGTTTTCTTTGTCTATATGATATCCCTACGCCTGATGCCAAAAGTTTTAGATATAACTGCAGGTTTCTCTGTCTATGTTTTTTCCTTGCATTTATAATCTCTGTGACTGATGTTAAAGTCTCAAAGGGTCAGCTCTCCTATCTTGTGTCTCTCTGTGTCTAATATTCCTGTTGTTCATTCTAATGCTTCTGTTTTAAAAACACATTTCCTCTTTACTGGTTTCTTGGGAAGTGTGGTTTAATTATGGCTCCCACTCAAACAGTCTTGAGCAGTAAATGTGAACACAGTACCACTGATTCTTCAGAATTTCTCAATGCAAAGAAGAAGAAGAAAAAGAAGGGAGGCATTACTGTGGAAGTTGCAGAAGGAATTAAGAATGAAAATTTAACCTCAGAGTCTGCATTTGATGAAAGAGATATGCTGCAGCTTAAGGCAACTCACAGACGTATCCCAAGAATAGTGGAAGAGAAGAAAGATGCTCCTACTCAGACGCTTCAAGCTGCACGAAAAGAGATTGATTGTCTTCATGGACGTTTAGATAAAGCGCAAGAAGCCAACGCTGCACTACAGAGCGGTCTATCCTCAGCAATTGCTAAGTGTGTTCTCCAGGAAAAAGAAAAGCACCAGTTGGAGAGTGACCTGGATGTCATGTCAGGTGAGCTGGAGAAGGCATATGCTGATGCTGCTGAGAATCGGCGCCACGCTTCTAAAAGTAATGAATTCCTGGAAATCTCTATGAAGGAAATTGACAGGCTTAATACAGAGCTTAAAGTCTCCCATGAGGATATTTGCTACTTCAAAAAAGAGATGGAAGTCGATCGGGAGGAGAGATGCTACTTGACAACAGATACGTTCTATGAGAGAAATCTTCGAAGGGTTAAATATCAGTTTTGAAACTGTAACCCAAGAGTGCAAGAATCTCTATGTCCAAGTCAGTGAAGGAGATAAGAAACTCCATGAATTAGGAGAGGAGAAGAAACAGTTGGCCCAGGAAAAGTTAGACGTGCAGACAGCACTGCAGAATGCAGAGAGAGTGCTGCAAGAAGAACGTGTCTCCCTGGAGCGGCGCACACAAGCAGAAAATATGCTGCAGAGTCAGCTGCGAGAACTGCGTACACATCTGCAGGACACCAAGGAGAAATGGGTGAATGCTGAAGAAAAGCAGCGAGTTCTGCAGGAAGAAAGTTTCCAGACTGCCAACAAAATAAGGATGCTGCAAGATTATTTGAGTACCCAGTGTGTCCCCAAAGAACAGCATGAGGAGCTGAAGGCCACACTGAGCATAACCAGAGCCTCGTTGGAGGAAGAGCTAAAGCTAGCAGCTGAACACAGATCTCAGCAGCTTACAGCTCTGCAGGCGCAGATCGCTGAGCTCAAGACAGCTTGCCAAAAAGGAGGAGAGAGAGAAGGTTTCCGTCTGTCAAGTGGCTGGCCTGACACAGCGCTATGAGGTCAAAATGGCCGATGCCTGCAAATTATTGGACCACACAGCCCGTGATAAGGTCCGGCTGCAGCTGGAGCTGGACAATGCCCGGGAGGAGTACCGGCAGCTGCAGATCAGAAATGAAGAAGATGAAACATATTTAAGCTTTACTCTGAGTCAGCTGGGAGATATGGAGTCGCGACTCAACTCCAAAGAAGCCGAACTGACAACTGCATTGAGTGGGAAAAGAAGTGCAGAAGGACAGCTTCAAGAGCTGAAAAATCAAATGGCTGGTCTTAATGAGAATTTAGGTGATACCACGAAACGGCAGTCACAAAAGGAGACCATGGAGTGTGAATTCTATGTTCCCACTTACACATGTGAAAAGTCTGCACCCGTCATTGATGCCCACATTTCTGATGTCCATGCCTCTGCAATGGAGTTGAACGTATCCATTGGGAAGTTCCAGATTCCAAAACTAAAAGAGATATATTGGTCACAAAAAGAGACCACGGAAAGTGAATATGTCCCCTCTGCCGCATGTGAAGAGCCTGATGTATCTGTTCCCGATGCCCCTGCTATGACGTTAGACGGATCCCTGGTGAAGTTCCTTGCTATGCCTAATATTCTTGATGCTGATGCCAATGCTCTTGCGATGAGGATAAATGCACCTCTCACAGATTTCCCATCAGCACTTGACGTACACATTAAGTTGGCCTTCCATCAAGATTTCCCTGAAGAGCCTGGAGGGTTGTCCGGAGTTGTTGCTGATCCCTATGTTCCTGCAAAACATGGAGTGTTGTCCGAAGGCCGTCGTGAGTCGGCCTTCCATCAGGGACACCTTGCTAAAACTGGAGGGTTGTCAGGAGGATCTACTGGCTCCTCTGCTCCTGCTGTGAAGACAAGCGCACGTTCTTCCGTTTATCTACGAATATCTGATGCGTCCTCTGCTGTGCCTGTGACCTACTCTGCAAAGTCAAGCTTACTGCTCACAGATTCTCTGGCGTTTGGGTTGATGCATCCTGACATTCAACTGTTCTGAGAGAGAATTGAATTCCTCTGTCGGCTTTCTGATGGACTTTTTCAGTCTGTACCTGTGGAGTACTCTCTGCCCGCTGACAAACCACCAGAGGTGGGTCACCTTGAGTCCACTTTTCATCAAGGCCTCCGGGAAGAGCCTGGAGGATCGTCCGGAGAACGCTCTTGAGAGGGGGGAGTAATGTCAGGATCGCCTAGACCTCCTGCCTAGCCATAGCTTCCTTGTCCACTGGGTGTGCTGCTGCCTTCTGTTGGCTCTAGGTTCCTCTGTCTGTCTGTCTTCTTGTTGCTCCTGTCTCTGTCCTTATAGCTTGCTTCCTGTCTGTTGGTTTTGCCTTTGCTTCAAGTCAGACTCCCATGCACATGCCTGTCTTTGATCCTGATCTGTTTATGTACCTGTACCTGTATTATAGTCTGTTCACAGTAAAGGTCCTTGCTAGTAATCTGGCTTGTCCCTGTTTGTTCCTGCTCCCCGGTCTCAGTTCCTGCTCCCCGGTCTCAGTCCCTGCTCCCTGTTCTCAGTCCCTGTCCCGCCCCGCCTGTCCTGTTCCAGTCTCCTCGTTGCCGACCTCTGCTTGTTACCTGACTTCGCTACCTGCCGCCTGCCTCGGACCCCTGCTTGTTAACTGACTTCGCTACCTGCCGCCTGCCTCGGACCCCCGCTTGTGACCCCTACTACACTCGTGCTTTTCCGGCCACCGAGATCCTACCCGCCACAGGAGTCTCCCGTGACAACCCGTGGTATAAAGTATAAGTTCACTAATACAGGCAGTCTTCGGTTATCCAACAGAACCCGTTCTGGGAGTAGCGTTGAATAGTGACACCGTTGTAAAGTGAGTCCCATGTTATTCAGTGGCGGTGAGCGTTGGATAACGCATTCAGGCGTCGGGTAACGCATTCCGGTGTCGAAAAACGGCCCAAAGGGTTGCATTGTAAAGCGCTGGATATGCCATTCGTTGTAAAGTGAAACGTTGGATAGTGAGGACTTCCTGTATTCAACAGAAGCCAGTATGATAGATTGGGTTGTATGTATCTAATTGTAATTCAATTTTATGTAACAATTAGTGGATAAACAGTGGAAGCACTATATGCTAGGAGATCATGGGGAAAGGCAGCACACTGGTCTGAGACATGTGAATGTGCTCACAAGTGGTATTTGTATTTGCTGGATAAAGGTTGCATTTTATCCACCAGGTTTTCCCACAATGTTATGTAGTCGTTATTTTACATTATTCCCCATTCTAATGAAAGCCTCACTAAGGAAGTACGTAAGTCCCTAAAAGATGTAAAGATTTCTCAATACAGTACATGAAAGATAAGGCTGGTATTGGTATATAGTTGATCATTCTTACTTGTTACGCAACCCCCAGCAAGTAAGAATAATCAACTACTCTATATACAGTACCAATATATACCTGCCTTTGCTTTCATGTATTGAGTGATCTAAAGAAAACCTCACTAAAGGATTTATAGAATTGGGAGCAATATAACTAAACTACTACCTATGGGGCAATCCTAGTGGTTAAAATGCAACATTTATCCACCAATTGTTACATGAATTGGAATTACAGTGAGATAAATACTCTCCAATCTATCATACTGGATGCTCTTTGTGTTGAATTTTAGTCAACGTACAGTATACTTAATGACAGATAACAATCAAAGTTTATAATATTGTACAGTAAATCGAATTTTAAAGATCTATTCTATGGGGTTTGAGTGCAAGATACAGTTACCTCTTTCTACATAGTTATTATTTGGTTAAT